>NC_045554.1:5965689-6043189 GCF_009769535.1 Thamnophis elegans
TTTATGACTCTGAAAAATACCCCTCCCGGCTGCCACTTAGCAATAGCAATAGCAGTTCGACTTATATACCGCTTCATAGCGCTTTCAGCCCTCTCTAAGCGGTTTACAGAGTCAGCATATCGCCCCCACAGTCTGGGTCCTCATTTCACCCACCTCGGAAGGATGGGAGGCTGAGTCAACCTTGAGCCGGTGAGATTAGAACCGCTGAACTGCAGATAACAGTCAGCTGAAGTGGCCTGCAGTACTGCACCCTAACCACTTGCGCCACCTCGGCTCTCTCGGCTTTGTGAGAGCACCTCGGCCGTCTTCAAAGCCCATCTTTGACCTGGGCATGACGTGTTCATGAAGAAGGATGGTTTGCAAAACCTTTCCTGTTATATTTATATTTATTTTTTTTAGATCTGGGTGATAGCTGATAAAGTCCAAGGGAGTCACAGCCTGAGCTGTGGGACTGTCTGCCACCGGACCGGGGTGCAGCCTCTGGAACCCAAGGGAGTCTCCTGGGACTACGGCATCGGGGTGAGCTTCCAAAACTCTTGGTCTTCTCCGTCATCCAGAGAGCTCTATAAGCAGAAGAGACAAGAGGTCTTTTAGGCGGAAGGTTTCTGAAGAGTCAGGTTCCAACTGTGGTGCTCTCTGAGCTTGGTGGTGTTTCTTGTGGGCGTTTCGTGACCCAACTAGGTAGCATCATCAGTGCTAGAAGGGAGGGCAGGGTGCAGAGAGGAGGAGGAGGACTGCGGGGTCCTTGGTGCTCTCTGAGCTTGGTGGTGTTTCTTGCGGGCGTTTCGTGACCCAACGAGGTAGCGTCATCAGTGCTAGAAGGGAGGGCAGGGTGCAGAGAGGAGGAGGAGGACTGCGGGGTCCTTGGTGCTCTCTGAGCTTGGTGGTTTTCTTGCAGACGTTTCGTGACACAGCTAGGTAACATCATCAGGGCTTGAAGGCAGTGGGATTTTGGGGGACGAGGAAGAAGAGGAGGAGGACTTGTGGGGTCTTTGGTGCTCTTTTGAGCAGGGTGGCTTTCTGTTAGACATTTCATTACCCAACTAGATAACATCATCAGTACTAGAAAGGAATTGTGTTTCCTCTGTTTTTATACATATACTGATAATGTTACCTAGTTGGATAATGAAATGTCTACGAGAAAACCATCCTGCTCAATGAGCACTAAACACACAGACACACACATACACACACACACACACTGCTTGCTCTGTTTTGTG
This sequence comes from Thamnophis elegans, assembly GCF_009769535.1. Taxonomy (NCBI): domain Eukaryota; kingdom Metazoa; phylum Chordata; class Lepidosauria; order Squamata; family Natricidae; genus Thamnophis; species Thamnophis elegans. The sequence continues at coordinate 5,966,910 of NC_045554.1, forward strand.
TTGGTGGGAGTGTTCTTGCTAACTCCTTGATTAGGCTGTTGTTTAATGTTAGGCTTTTTTTGACGGAGTTGATGGATCCTCAAATGGAGTATTGTTTACGTCTAGATTGTTGGTCTAGTGTTAAATCTTGGTCTTCCTCTCTGTGGGTGTTGATTAGTTGGTGAGGAGATGTCTAGGGCTTTTTAATTTCCTTTAGGGCTTTCTGATTGTCCAGGGTCCAACTCATAGGAGGTGAGTCCTTCTGACTTTTGAAACAGAATTTGGTGTAGCCTAAGTTGTGTAGTTGGAACACTTTGTGTCAGATGGATGATTGGATAGATGATAGATAGATAGATAGATAGATAGATAGATAGATAGATAGATAGATAGATAGATAGATAGATAGATGATAGATAGATAGATAGATAGATAGATAGATAGATAGATAGATAGATGATTGATAGATTACAGAGAGAAAGATCTTAGCAAGAGAGGGAGATTAGATAGAAGAAAGAAAGAAAGATAGATAGATAGATAGATAGATAGATAGATAGATAGATAGATGATAGATAGATAGATAGATGATAGATAGATAGATAGATAGATAGATAGATAGATAGATAGATGATAGATAGATAGATAGATAGATAGATAGATAGATAGATAGAAAGAAAATAGATAGATAGATAGGTAGATAGATAGATAGATAGATAGATAGATAGATAGATAGATAGATAGATAGATAGATAGAAGATAGATTGATAGATGATAGATAGATAGATGATATAGATGGATAGATGATAGAGATGATAGATAGATAGATAGATAGATAGATAGATAGATAGATAGATAGATAGATAGATAGATAGATAGATAGATAGATAGATATAGATAGAAGATAGCTAGATAGATAGATTGATAGATGATAGATAGATAGATGATATAGATGGATAGATGATAGAGATGATAGATAGATAGATAGATGATAGATAGATAGATAGATAGATAGAAAGAAAGAAAGAAAGAAATAACAATAACAATAGCACTTAAGACTTATATACTGCTTTTACAGCCCTCTCTAAGCGGTTTACAGAGTCAGCCTCTCTTGCCCCCAACAATCTGGGTCCTCATTTTACCCACCTCGGAAGGATGGAAGGCTGAGTCCAACCTTGAGCCTGGTGATATTTGAACTGCTGAACTGCAGCTAGCAGTCAGCAGAAGTAGCCTGCAGTACCCCTCTCTAACCACTGCGCCACCTTGGCCTCGATAGAATTAAATGAATGGCAAAAGTTACAGGAGAGGTATTACACATGAGCAATGTCAACTGCATATAAACCATTCCCTCCCCGTTCCTGACTTTGCAGGGAGGATGGGAACACATCACCGTCCGAGGAAACTCGACCGAAAGGACCAAGGTGGCGGCTCAGGATGGTCCCAGCAGCTCTCCTCACAACCTCACTAGCTTAGAGGTTCATGGAAGCCACCAGCCCCAAACCACCATTTTTGTCGACGGCGTCCAAGACTTGGACCTTAACGCTGTCCAGTGTTGACTTGTCTTCTGACGTTTCCACCTTCTGCTCATGGCGGGTGTCCTGGATCACGGAAGCTACCCGGAACACCAGGCTGGTTTTGGAACGCTCCCCCATTGAGTGCCCAAGGAGACCAAGCCAACTCCAAGCATGAAATCCACACCGACCCTTCCATCTTGTGTCCCTTTGGCGAGACCGCAGGCGTCGACCCCCATCCTCGTCGAAGTGATGCTCCAACCTGGGAGGGTGGTGGTGGTGGTGGTCTCCCAGTTGTGTGTGTTTGTGATCTCCCAGAATTCCCCACTTCTCCGTGAGCATTCTTGGAGTTAAGATTCAACCCCATCCTTCCAGTGGAGAAGATACACAACGGAGAAGATCATGATTTGGAGACAGTTGAACAGAGAGACTGCATGTCCCACCACCTCAGTGGGAGAACTGGATGTTTGTGTGTGTGTGTATGTGTGTGTGTATGTGTGAATTCTGCTCATGTTGTTGTTTTAACCCCTTAATTTATTGTCGCATTTCTTAGGCCTGGTGGAATCTGAAGTTCTCCGGTAGCCCTGGATTCGTTCCCATCAACTAAGCCTTGGTTTATGCTGGCCAGTATATGACCCAACAATGTAGGCGAATTAGGATCGATTAACCCTTTCTATTCTAAGCCCCCCCACCCCTCGGAGTATCGTTGACCCGATCCCTGGCTTTCTTAGATGTTCCACAGGCAGGACCTGGTCTATGGTGAGCCAGCCTCCCAGATGGGGTTGACATGAATAAACTGAGCCAGTTAGTTAATTCTATAGGTAGCACTTTGGATGGATGGATGGATGGATGGATGGATGGAGATAGATAGATAGATAGATAGATAGATAGATAGATAGATAGATAGATAGATAGATAGATTTTCTTCAAAGGCCCCAGGGGGCCCTACATTTGTCACCCAATGATGAGAATGAGCAGAGAAGCAGCTAGGGATTGAAAAGCCAAGATTGGCAGCTGGCAACCCCTGGGCGAAATGCAGCTGTGAAAATGGCCAATGGCTCCATTTTTCCTGTTGATTTAGAGCACTCGATCTCAGCAACTCAAAGATGTATAGATTGATTGTCTTTCTTTCTTTCTTTCTTTCTTTCTTTCTTTCTTTCTTTCTTTCTTTCTTTCCTTCCTTTACCCCTCTCCCTCCTTCCCCTTCCTTTCCTATTTCCCTTCTTTCCTTCATCTATCTCTTTTTCTTTCTTCGTTTTCTTCCCCCCTCTCTGTTTCTTTCTCTGTCACTTTACCTTATCTCACTTTACTTTATTCCTTCCCCCTCTCCCTCCTTTCCCTTCCTTTCCTACTTCCCTTTCTTCCTTCCTTCCTTCATCTATCTTTCTTTTTCTTTCTCATTTCCCTCCCCTCTCTCTTTTCTTTTTCTTTCTCTCTCTCTCTCTCCCACTTTACTGTATTCTTTCCCCCTCTCCCTCCTTCCCCTTCCTTTCCTACTTCCCTTTCTTCCGTCCTTCATCTATCTTTCTTTCTCATTTCCCTCCCCTCTCTCTTTCTTTTTTCTTTCTCTCTCCTTCTCTCACTTTATTCTTTCCCCCTCTCCCTTCTTCCCCTTCCTTTCATACTTTACTTGCTTCCTTCCTTATCTTTCTTTCTTTTTCTTCTTTCCCTCCCTCCCTCTTCCTTCCTTCTTTCCTTTCCGCAAAAGTGCACTAAAACAGCTAAGCGAAGGACACTCCTGCCTCCTTGATGGGGCCCCGTTGACCTTAATCAGAACAAGGAGTTTTCGATCCAGTTGTGTATCTTCTCTGGTGATGCCTCTAGTGTGAGAGAGAGACAGCGAGCAACATTGTGGCCTGGTTCCAGAATTCTTTTGCATTTGAAATCAATACCTTTACATTTCTTTTCCCTTTGAGTGCCTGGATGTGTACGTAGCTGTGACACCAAGGGAGGGAAAAAATACAGGTGGGATGAGTGTGTTTTAAGCATCATGTTCTCAAAAACGGGGGGGGGGGGGGTGGATAGATGTTCTGTTTTAAAAGCAGAACGGTTCCTTTTCTACCGGTGGCCAGTTTTTCAGAGTGAAATATTTTTGTATTTGTCGCTGTCGAGAAAGAAAAAATTGTGGCACGGGTGCCTCTTGATACGTGGACACCTGTTTATGAAATGTTCACATTTTATTCAATATTCAAGCAAAAGCGAGACACATTTTCCCTTCCCCGACACTGAGGACACCATTTGGGTTGTTGTTTTTTTCTCCACTGGGGAATGAGAAGTGAAGAATGTACGTGTGTACGCCTAAAGAAAAATTCACCCACGGCACGAATCGAAACCCAACGAAATGTAGAAATGGCCCAGAGGGGACAATAAAATCAAATCAAGATGTTAACCGTGTACATTTCATTTTTAACGTTTCCTTTCTTTTAAATGTACTCTTAATTTAGAATAGAATAACAGAGTTGGAAGGGACCTTGGAGGTCTTCTAGTCCAACCCCCTGCTTAGGCAGGAAACCCTACACCACTTCAGACAAATGGATATCCAACATCTTCTTAAAAACGTTCACAACTTCTGGAGGCAAGTTCTTCCACTGATTAATTGTTCTAACTATTAGGAAATTTCTTATTAGTTCTAGGTTGCTTCTCTCCTTGATTAGTTTCCATCCATTGCTTCTTGTTCTACACTCAGGTGCCTTGGAGAATAGTTTGACTCCCACTTCTTCTTTGTGGCAGTCCTGGAGATATTGGAAGACTGCTATCATGTCTCCCCTAGTCCTTCTTTTCATTAAACTGGACCTACCTAGTTCCTGCAACCGTTCTTCATATGTTTTAGCCTCCAGTCCCCTAATCCTCTTTGTTGCTCTTCTCTGCACTCTTTATAGAGTCTCAACCTCTTTTCTATATCGTGGAGACCAAAACTGAATGCCGTATTCCAAGTGTGGCCTTACCAAGGCATTATAAAGTGGTATCAACACTTCACATGATCTTGACTCTGTTTATGTAGCCTAGAACTGTGTTGGCTTTTTTGGCAGCTGCTGCACACAGCTGGCTCATATGTAATTGGGAAAACAGCAGCGGTCCATCTTTTGACCCCCCAAAATAAGCGCTTGGCCTTATTTTCGGGGAGGTCTTAATTTGAGGTGCAGGAGGCGGTGAGCGTGATCTGCGGAAGGCTCCGATGAGGGCTCTGTGTCGGAGGCAGAGGGGGGGGGGGAGCAGAGCCGTACGCCAGTTATCAGCTGCTGCTGTGTTGCAATATTTTCGGGGAGGTCTTATTTTCAGGGGGAGGGCTTATTTTAGCGCATGCGCTCAAAAGCCCGATTGGGCTTATTATCCGGGGAGGTCTTATTTTCAGGGAAACAGGGTAGGAATTGGGAAAATAGTAATACGCTACGGCAATTTTTTTCTACAGAGAAGGGAGGGGGGGTAGTATTTCTCTCTGAGTTAAATTGCTCTCTATGAGATTCAATTCTCTATGAGAATTGAATTGAATTGAATTTTATTATTTGTATGCCGCCCTTCTCCGGGAGGGACTCAGGGCGGCGAACAACTCAAAAGGGGAAAAAGGGGAACATAGAACAGAATACAAGTAATTAAAATTGGCAAGAATCACACAACCACACAAGTCGAGAGGGGAGGGGAACTCATCAACCCCAGGCCTGCCGGCAAAGCCAGGTTTTGACGGCTTTTCGGAAGGCCTGGAGAGAGGTGAGGGTCCGAATCCCTGCCGGGAGTTCGTTCCAGAGGGCCGGAGCTGCCACAGAGAAGGCCCTCCCCCGGGTAGTAGCCAGGTGGCATTGGCTGGTAGACGGAACCCGGAGGAGGCCGACCCTGTGTGATCTAATGGATCTTTGGGAGGTAATTGGCAGCAGGCGGTCTCTCAAGAGTGTCAATCAGAGTTACTTCCCAACCCTCAACAACAACCAGCATTCCTAATTTTGCAAATGAGCAAAGAAGAGGGGAGCCAACAACGGCGAACCTGATTTTACAAGCGGTTTTTTTTTTGGTGCGTTGAGCTGTTCCTCTCTGCTGGCTGTTTCAAGCCGGAAGAAGTGTGAGCAGATGCACCAGAGAATGTCGAGAGAAAGGGCTTTCTTCCTTCCAAACTGGCTTTTCTGCTTTGCCCTGGAAGTGTCTTCTACAGAGATTAAGAGGAGCGATGTTTGTGTTGGCACCAAGGGGGAAAGTGGATACTGTAGTATCTTTTAACTGCTTAATTTGGGCCAAGTGGTTTGCGGTTGTTCCTGGGTTGGGTACAACGGGTCGACCGTTTGAAACTCTTCCTCGCTCATTGAGGAGGGTCGACAGCTGGGAAGAAAGGAATGAATAACAGAACAAACAAGAGTTGGAAAGGAACCTGGAGGTCTTCTAGTCCAACCCCCTGCTCAAGCAGGAAACCCTGTGCCATTTCAGCCAAAGGGTGGTCCAGGCTCTTCCGAAAAAACTCCTGTGTTGGAACATCCCACAACATCTCAAGGTCAATACATTTCTCCTTAGTTCTAAGTTGCTTCTCTCTTAGTTTCTACCCATTGCTTCTTCTTTTACCTTCAGGTGAGTTTCTTGAGTTCCTTACATGTTGGACCTTCTCTTTAACTTAGAGGACCGTAGAACTTCTACAAAGTCACAACGCCTTCCGTTTGTGACTCCTAATATCTCTGCACCTACACACATCTGGAACAGGCTCCAGCTGCTCTTCTTCCTCACTTATCTCCAACTCCGAAGGCAGCTGGGAAATGTCAGACGGCCCTGGATCTATCTCTGTGTCTGACGTAGAATAGCAATAGCAATAGCAGTTAGACTTATATACCGCTTCATAGGGCTTTCAGCCCTCTCTAAGCGGTTTACAGAGTCAGCATATCACCCCCACAGTCTGGGTCCTCATTTCACCCACCTCGGAAGGATGGAAGGCTGAGTCAACCTTGAGCCAGTGAGATTAGAACCGCTGAACTGCAAATAACAGTCAGTTGAAGTGGCCTGCACCCTAACCACTGCGCCACCTCGGCTCAATATCCATCAGAGACTTCCCCAGACTCCAGGACTGGCCCAAGTTCCTCCCCAACCTCCCCATCGTCCAAGCTCTGCTGGCAGCTGGCCTTTGAGATGTTATACAAGCCAAAGTTCCCTGGCTTGTCTCCGAAGGTCAGGACGGTTGTGTTTTCATGAATGATGCTTAGAGTTTGGGTGCAAAAGACATGCCCCTTCATAAGGCCTTGGTAAGCCCACTCTTGGAACACTGCATCCAGTGTTTTGGTCACCACAATATAAAAAAGATGTCGAGACTCTGGAAAGAGTGCAGAGAAGAACAACAAAGATGATTAGGGGACCAAAGGCTTAAAGCATGCAAAGAACGGTTGCAAGAATTGGATAGGTCTAGTTTAATTTAAAAATAAATAAATAAGAAGGACTAGGGGTGACAGGATAACAGCACACCAATATTTGTGGGTGTTGGAAGGAAAATCCATCTGGTTCAGTTCCAAGCTGGGAGAAAGATGATGGAAACAACATGGAGGCGGATTGGAAAGAAAGTTTATTGACGAACAGAATCACACCCACAAAGACAGCATACAGTTCTGGGACAGCTGACCAAATGGTTGAATAGGTGGATGGACCTTTATAGTTTCTGTAACTTTAAAGTTTTGGATTTATGCAATGTGGGCTCTGTGTTTCTAAAAGGGTGTTGGGCAGTTCCTATTGTCATTAGATTACTTTTCTCCTCTGTTGGATCTTGGGTGAAGGGCTGCTCGTTCTAATCCTACCATTCTGCTTTCGTTAGCGGTAAAACATTGCTGCAAGGAGTTTTGAAATAGCCCGTCTTGAATGGATTTCTGCCTGCAGGGGTGTTCAAACTTGACAGCTTTAAGACTTTAAGGTTCAGATAGGACTCTTAGAGGCCGGCGGGGCAATTGGCGAGCCAGCCAATCAGTGAGCGGCGGGCAGGGCAAGCGGGCGGGCGGGAGGAGGGAGCTGGAACCGGTTCTAAACGGCACGGTAGATTTGTGGAACCTCTTCTATAGAAGAGATTAGAACCGGCAGGAAGCCACCCCTATAAAGCCTCCGGAGCCTGGGGAGGGCGAAAAATGGCCTCAAAAAAAGGCTGAAGTCACCTGGCCAGTGCATGCGTGCGCGCTGGCCAGCTGACAGGGCAACGCCTTGCTTGCCCGGGGAAATGGCTCTACGTGCCGTCTGTGGCACGAATGCCATAGGTTCACCATCCCGGCACTATGCCATAGAATTCAATATAGTTACTGCCCTGGGATAGAAGCTGTTTTTCAGCCAGAGGGTAATAGTTCAAAAAAAAGGGGGTGGCCAGGATGAGATGGATCTTTAAGTTTAAGTTTTAATAACATTTGTATGCCGCCCAATCCCGTGGGACTCCGGGCGGCTAACAATACAGTAAATCAAAAAAGAAAAGAAGAGGAAAGAAAAAAAAATAGATTTAAAAAAAAAACACATCATGCACTCCATTCTAAGTGGGGCTGGACCATATTTTGGGGTCAACAGCCCCAGGCCTGCCGGAACAGCCAGGTTTTAATGGCTTTACGGAAGGCCGGGAGAGTGGGAAGGGTCCAGATCTCTGCGGGAAGATCGTTCCACAGGGCCGGAGTAGCTACAGAGAAAGACCTCCCTCAGGTAGTCGCCAACCGGCATTGTCCGGTCGACGGTACCCTAAGGAGGCCCAATCTGTGCGATGCTTTAAGGATGTTTCAACTTTCTTATGGCAGCGGGAGGTATAAATCTCTTCCAAAGAGGGGAGAGGGCAACCCATGATCCTCTGGGCAACGACGTTGACCCTCTGGAGCACTGTCCTATCTGCCACTGTGCAATTGGCAAATGAGACACAGGTGCAGCAAGTTAAAATACTCTCTATGGTGCAGCGGTAGAAAGCCGCCAGAATAGAATTAGAATTATTTTGGAGGGAGCTGGAAGGGATCTTGGAGGTCTTCTAGTCCAGCCCCCCGATCAACCAGGAGAACCGATATAAGAATCGGTGTTGGAAGCAGTAGAGGATCTTAAATTCTCTGTCCAACCTCCAACTTTGGAACGGAGAAGGTGAACTTATCTGAGATGTTACCCCCCAAGGAACATCTTGTGTTCCTTAAGTCCCACAGAAAACAACAGAGAAGGGGAGCGGTCTTCTAGAGATCAACTTGGTGCCACCTCTGATGGCACCAAACAACAGCACAGATTTCAACTCTGCCTTGAACCCCATCCAGAAGAATGCCGTGGCCCTACCCAGCGTGACATCCGCGCTCGAAATGCCAACCGGAGAACAATCCAGGTCTCTGTTAAGTGGGTGAACTTAAGACAATGCCCGTAGGAAAATGCCGGAGAACAGATTCCAGTTCTCCGCAGCCACCCTTAAAAAATCGTCTCGTTCTCGGCGAAGAGGGCATTGTTTGTGTTTAATCAGTCTTCCCCTGTTCGTCCCAAGTGATGCAGAAGATTCCACTTTGATCAAGGGCACCTCTGCCAACACGGTAAACAACGGTGACCTTTTCCAGCCACTTTGTTGCACCTTTTCCACGGCTTTTGTTCTGCAAAACGGGGACACGTTGAATGTCACCAAAGGCAAAGCGGGGAGGGCCTCGCAACCGCTGGGCAGTTGTAGCGATCGTCCGATCCGCCGGGGCTGTTCCTCCTTACATCTCGCTCCCGAACGTAATCGTTCTGCAGGATTTTTTTATGTCTATTTCTTTTTTAACTCCACAAAGCCAGAGCTGCAAATGCTGCCGTAATGGTGTGTGCGCCCACAGAAGCCTCACCGACATGGAGCAGAACATTTCATGCCCGCATCGGCCTTACCAGCTACTGGGTTTGGGTTGCTACCGGTACAACTGTCGGTTCGGCGCACAAAAAAGCTTGCGCATGCGTGCGAGTGAAACTCCGCACGAATGCGCATTTGCACCTAAACATCTGTGAATGCGCACGTTAGAAAAGGGGGGGGAGGAATAAATTTTTGCAATGAAGATTGTCCTGCGTATGCACAGAACCGAAAATCAAGATGTTCTACCAGTTTCGGGTGGGGGTGGCAAGCCGCGTTACTACCTACTCAGCCGAACTGGTAGAAACCCACCTCTGCTTCGGACACATTGTGGTCAGAAGACAACCTGATAGATGTCAAGTTCCTCTTCGAACATGATGCACGAACATCATCGATTAAAAAAAAAAAGTGGACTGTTTTAGGAGAGTGGCCGATTCAGGACCTCTGATTAAGGCAGCTATTGTTCTTACGTTCCCACACCCAGAAGGAAACCCACCTGACTTTAAGTAAAATGTCCTTTATTCTTCAAAATAAAATTTAACAAAAAATAAAGCGCACACAATCGGCTCCTAAACAGCTACTGGTTCGGATTGCAAGTGGAAAAGACACACTGTAAAGAAATGATAATGGCAGCTTAGAACGAGCGATGGCTAAATATTGGGGACGAAATGGAGATATTCAAAGAAATGAGGGGTATAACGGAATTTGGAGTACGGCAGCAAATGATCAATGAACAACAGAAATTAAATTTTAAAAAGGGATGATCGAAACAAATAATTATAATGAAATGGGGAGGGGGTTTATAAAACCAGTATTGGTGGAAGGCAAAGGGAATAAACCTAAAGAATATAATGTTTTTTTGAAAGGGATAAGGGCACAATTGGAATATATTGTATATCTTTTAGTTGTTATAGATATCTATATCTATATCTATTCTATATATCTATCTATCTCTATATCTGTCTGTCTATCATCTATCTATCATGTATCTATCTATCATGTATCTATCTATCTATCATCTATATCTATCTATCTATCATCTATCTATCTATCTATCATGTATCTATCTATCTATCTATCTATCTATCATCTATATCTATCTATCTATCATCTATCTATCTATCATGTATCTATCTATCTATCATCTATATCTATCTATCTATTTATCATCTATATCTATCTATCTATATCTATCTATCATGTATCTATCATGTATCTATTATCTATATCTATCTATCTATCTATCTATCTATCTATCTATCTATCTATCTATCTATCTATCTATCTATCTATCATCCATATCTATCTATCTATATCTATCTATCATGTATCTATCATGTATCTATCTATCTATCTATCTATCTATCTATCTATCTATCTATCTATCTATCTATCTATCATGTATCTATCTATCTATTTATCATCTATATCTATCTATCTATCTATCATGTATCTATCTATCTATTTATCATCTATATCTATCTATCTATCTATCTATCTATCTATCTATCTATCTATCTATCTATCTATCTATCTATCTATCTATCTCCCCCTCTGTCTGTCTGTCTATCTGTCTCTGTCTAATTGTCTCTGTCTGTCTGTCTGTCTATCTGCCTCTGTCTATCTGTCTCTATCTGTCTGTCTATCTATCTATCTATCTATCAATCATCTATCTATCTATCTCCCCCTCGCTCTCTGACTCTCTCTCTCTGTGTGTCTATCTATCTGTCTATCTGTCTCTGTCTGCCTGTCTATCTATCTATCTATCTATCTATCATCTCTATCTATCTATCTATCTATCTATCTATCTATCTATCTATCTATCTATCTATCATCTATCTATCAAAGAAATGTTCTTTTCAATCATATACCGTCTTCTTTCTAGTTTTTTGGCATGGACAGAGTTTGGATCTTGGTGATTTTATCACAGCAGTCGCTTTTCACTTTATATGTTGCAAAGATGGATGTTTCAGGGAGGAAAGATTCTAGTGCAGTATTTCTCAACTTGGCCACTGTAAGATGGGTGTATTGAAGTCCACCTCTTCAATTTGCCAAGATGTGAAGTGCACCTCTTCAATGTGAGACACATTTGCCTAGAATATGGCTTAATGAGATGCACAAGGCTCTATCTAGTTATACATAGATTAACTGCGGCACGTATAATCATCTATGCGCAGTATTGGGGGAAAAAGAAAATATCCCATCAGAGTTAAACATCATTAGGAAAATTTTTGGCCTGTACGGAAGCAGATTGGTGAGCTCACCTTTGAATTAAAAAATAAAGGGAAATCGGCATATTATGAAGTTTGGAATATTTTATTATTGGTATAAGACAAGGTGAGAAGACTGGAACCAACTGTAAATAATGTGATTGGATAGAAGGATAGATAATGAATTAGGGAGGCTAATAGCTCTCAGACGAGATTATCTGTATATAATGTGATTGTACAGTCAGTACGACTTCGCAGCACTGCACTGTTTTAAATGTAAAAAGAATAAAAATATTTTTTTTAAAAAAAATGAGATGCAGAAGGCATTTTTTCCCTCCTTTTACAGTGGCTGATAATTTTAGACAGTTTGGCGGCTGTGGGAGCAATGGTGGCAGGGGAAGCTGGGAGTTGTAGTCCAGCATATGGGGAGGGATAAAGCCATCTTCAAGTGGCCAGATTTTTAGAAACACTGTTCTTGCGGATTGAGATGTTACATAAATAAGTTGGTGCTCAACTCTAAGCATGGCCAGAGGTGGCCTTTCTGTTTTCATCTCAACACTCTAGAACAGCGGTGGGCAACCTTAAACACTCCAAAGATCCATTTGGACCCATTTCCCACAGAAAAGAAAACAATGGGAACCACAAAACCCTTCCCGTGCCCGACTACCGTATTTTTCAGAGTATAAGACGCACCTTTTGCCCTCGAAAAAGAGGGTGAAGATCTGGGTGCGTCTTACACACTGAGTACAGCATTTTTGACCTCCAGAAACCCTGCTCCCTTCACCAAAATGGCCGTGCATAGCCTTTAGAAGGCTTCCGGAGTGCTCCTGCGGGCTGGGGAGGGCATAAATGAGTGAAAAACGGGCCATTTTTTGCCCCCCCCCCAGCCCTCAGGAGCACTCTATAAGTCTCCTAAAGGCTATGCATGGCCTTTTTTTGACAAAAGCCGGTCCCGTTTTTTGCTCGTTTTCCCCCTCTCCCAGCCCCCAGGAGCATTCTATAAGCCTCCTAAATACTATTCATGCCCTTTTTTTGATGAAAAATAAACCTGTTTTTGTGAAAAACGGGCCATTTTTGGGAGGTCTGCAGAGTGCAAAAAAATATTTTTTTTTAATTTGCTCTTCAAAATCTTGGTGTGTCTTATACTTCGAAAAATACGGTATTTCCTGAACAGCCCCAAAACTAGTATATGTAGTTGAATTAAACATTTTGTTTTCTTCTGAAACTTTTCTTCTCTTGGAGTTAACCATGGTTGGTCTACCGGGGGGTTGAACAGCTCAATCAATCACGTGCCAGCGGGTGTCGCGTATTTTGGCGGTTGTGATGCATATTTTGAGCAACAGGGAGCCACAGCAGGGGGATGAAAGAGCCACATGCGGCTCCAGAAGAACAGATTTGAGTTCTCCTTTGGATGTTTAAAGCTAAGGGTAGCTCTAGAGCCCCGTTTAAGTCTTCAGAGTTCCCACTTCTACAACAAGCCAACTTTGTCAACTCAGCTTGGAGAAACATCTACTCATGTCCCTTACCAATAGCAGAACGAGAATCCCAGAATACAGAAACAAGGACCAAAAACACACTGTTGACTATTTAATTCATTGATTGAAAACATAAATCTTCTGTCAGCATGCAAAATACAGACAGCTAAATGAGAGGTTTATTTATGGTTTTTAAAAAATATTAAAACAACAAAATATAAACTATGTAGATCAAAATCCTAAAAACGGGGACAAAGGGATCTTTATTCTCTATCCATTACTGTAGTCCTATCCTGAAGCGGCTATTTCTATTGGAATAAAAAAGTTATTTCGTCCTGATCCCGAAGGAGATTGTGGTGTTAAAGCCCCCCTTTTTTTGTACAAAGTCTGTCATCTGAAGAGAGATGCAGTAGCTCAGTGGCTAAGACGCTGAGCTTGTCGATCAGAAAGGTCAGCAGTTCGACGGTTCGTGTAACGGAGGGAGCTCCCGTGACTTGACCCAGCTTCTGCCAACCTAGCAGTTCGAAAGCATGTTAAAAATGCAAGTAGAAAAATAGGGACCTGATAATGTTCCTGAGAAGGGAACAGCGTTCCGTGCGCCTTCGGCGTTGAGTCATGTGGCCACATGACCACGGAGACGTCTTCGGACAGCGCTGGCTCTTCGGCTTCGAAATGGAGATGAGCATGTAGAGTTGGGAACAACTAACACCTACGTGCGAGGGGAACCTTTACCTTATCTGTCATCTAGAGTCGTGCATGCTGATTTATCAATTAAAAACACATATACAACCTTCATAAAAATTCTAACAACTAACATGAGTTCATCTAGTTTGAGCTTAAAGTCGGAAATGCGGGGGTCTCTGGATCGCCAGATGTTGAGGAGCTAACACTAACGTCCCTCATCATGGATCATGAGGGCTACAACTAATAGGTAATGAACTTGAAGAACATCTGGATATAGCAATAGCAATAGCAGTTAGACTTATATACCGCTTCATAGGGCTTTCAGCCCTCTCTAAGCGGTTTACAGAGTCAGCATATCGCCCCCAACAACAATCCGGGTCCTCATTTTACCCACCTCGGAAGGATGGAAGGCTGAGTCAACCCTGAGCCGGTGAGATTTGAACAGCCGAACTGCAGAACTGCAGTCAGCTGAAGTAGCCTGCAGTGCTGCATTTAACCACTGCGCCACCTCGGATATCTTTCCTGGCATGGGACAACTAACAGCTTGCAGGATTTACATTCATTGTAGGAATATTGGCTGCTTTTCCTTTTTTAAAGAAATTTAAAAGTGCTTACTTTTTAAGAAGCTAAACTATTTGAAAAAAATCTGGATGGATTGTAACAGAATAGTAGAGTTGGAAGGGACTTTGGAGGTCTTCTAAATCAATCCCCCGCACAAGCTGGAGACCCTATGTGACCTATAAGACTCTATACTTAACGTAAGATGGGTTTCATGGCATGCCCAGGTCCTCTCATATATCAGAAGTTCAAAACTGGCTTTCCATTTTGCAAAACTACGGAGAAAAATCCCACACGTCCACTTGGAGGTTGGATGTCTTCTTGGGCCCTGGAAGACAATCGCAGGTGCGCAGCCAGCTTTAGCTGCCTTGCCTGAAGCTATGGATTTGGGTGGAGTACTTCTGAAGCTGCTCCTTGGGTTCATCACCTTCCTCGCACTGCTGTTGATAGTGTTCATAGAGTTTGGACTTTCCTTCCGAGCCCGTGCCTTCAACCACCGGGTGGTGTCCATTGGTCATCCTGAGGATGGTGGAGGTGAGGGACTTGATGTAGTTCTTAGCCAACGTGAGGGTCTCGATTTTGGAGAGCTTGTTCTCCGCTCGGACGTGAGGGATGACTTCTCTCAGCGCTTGGAAGGCGTTGTTGAGCTTGTGCATGCGTTGGCGTTCACGCTCATTGCTCTCCAGCCTCCGCAAGCGCCGATCCTTGCTGTTCCAAGAAAGTTTGGAGGCCGCCTTTGGGATTTCCTTGTTCCTCTTCTCCTTGCGCCATGAATATTTCAGAAGATCATCTCTGCTCTGGGTGAGTTCTTGGCCTAAAGTCTCTTCATTGACGGCGTTCCGACGCTTGGTTCCTTTGCTTTTGGCCTTCATGATTGGTTTAAACCCAAGATCTAGGAATTAGACGTTCATCTCCTAGCAGAAGGATGGCCCAACGTCAACCCAAGGATGGATCCTTTTTTTTTTTTTTGAACAAAGACATCAACTTTATCTAGTTACATCTTCATCTTCCTCAGCTGTCAGCTCAATCAGATCTTGATCTAGACATGCAAGGATCCATGGAAGTTGGGGAATCCTGTGAATAATAATAATAATAATAGTAGTAGTAGTAGTAATAGTAGTAGTAGTAGTAGTAGTAGTAGTAGTAGAAGAAGAAGAAGAAGAAGAAGAAGAAGAAGAAGAAGAAGAAGAAGAAGAAGAAGAAGAAGAAGAAGAAGAAGAAGAACAACAACACTTTGGAGAGATTTCTTAAATGAAAAATGGATCTAGAGGTGATAGAAATGATGCCCACCTAGAACATTTCCATTCTCAAGCTACATTTTGATTTTTCAAGGATTTTCTTGCTTGAGAGAGTTTTACAGTTAAACACAAGAAGACAAGACATCTGGTCTTCTTGGGTTTAAAAATGAGAACTCACCCAACTACCTTGTTTGACTACATATTTCTATTTAGAATAGGGTAGGGTAGGGTAGGGTAGAGTAGAGTAGAGTAGAATAGAATAACAGAGTTGGAAGGGACCTTGGAGGTCTTCTAGTCTTCAACCAGAAGGGACCTTGGAGGTCTTCAACCCCCTGCCTAGGCAGGAAACCCTACACCACTTCAGACAAAGGGTTATCCAACACTTATTTATTCTTAAGGGGCACCTATAGATTGTGGGGAAACCTTTACATCAAACCTACTTCTCTCCCATGTTAAAAATCACACAGAAGGATAAGCTCTTGAGATATTTTGAACTTCTACAGAAGATCTACAATAGTTTTTCCTAACTTTGGTGACATTAAGACGTGTGGTCTTCAACTCCCAGAATTCCAAAGTTGCCAACATTGAGAAACACCGATCTACAATAACTCTGCCCAGTTTCTTGCGTTCTTAGGAATCGTTCTAACAGCAGCTCTACTGTAAAAAAAAAAGGCATTCGACTATGTAAGAGAGCTGATGTCAAGACACCCCCAAAAAGAATGAAAACATAATATATTTACAAAAAAAGAAAAGGGTGGCTTTTTAAAAAAAGAATTAATACCCTCCTGGAGTTCTGGGTGCTCCAATGTGGTTTTCAAAAATAGGCTGGACAATCATTTGATGGAGATGGCATAAGGTCTCTTCCAGCCTTCTGATTCCATGTTTTATTTTTGGCACCCAAAATTTCAATGTTATTTCTAAATGGACATAGACACAACACAGCATAAGGGAGAAAGAAGCATTCACAGGTCCAAAAGGTCTGTGTTCTCCCTTTTTTTACAATCGTGTAGTCTCTAGTAATAATAATAATCTGCTGCTAACTCTGCATAGGCGTCAGGAAGGGCATCTGGCCAGTAAATGCTCAGCTCTATCTAGTCACCCTGATTCTATCCCTAATTAAGGCATTACAGGGTGGTAAAAAGAGAGGATCTAGTAATAATTAAGATATTTATATAATTATATAAAAGGTAAAGGTTCCCTTCAGACATATATGCTAGTCGTTCCCGACTCTAGGGGGCAGTGCTCATCTCTGTTTCAAAGCCAAAGAGCCAGCGCTGTCCGAAGATGTCTCTGTGGTCATGTGGCCGGCATGGCTAAACGCCGAAGGCGCACGGAACGCTGTTACTTTCCCACCAAAGGTGGTCCCTATTTTTCTACTTGCATTTTTAACATGCTTTCGAACTGTTAAGATTGTCAGAAGCTGGGACAAGTCACGGGAGCTCACTCCATTACGCGGCGCTAGGGATTCGAGCCGCCGAACTGCCGACTTTTCTGATCGAGCAGCTCAGCGTCTTAGCCCCTGAGCCACCTTTCATATAATTATATAATTAATGGGTTAATAAGATAGATCAATGGCATGGGCCACCAATTTTGTTGAACTGGACTCTTACTCACCCTTCTTTACTATTGTTTTACTCTCTTGAGCTTTTGGGCTGAGAAAGGCTTTAAACAGAATACCGCCCCTGCTCCGACTCCATTGCAAAGAAATGCCACTCAGAATTTATTATTCCCAAAATAAAGAGAGGATGTTTCTGTGGCAGGCCGTGTCCATCCCAGTCCCACTTTCTTGCCAGCTTTTTAAAACACCTATATTTCAAGGTTAGACATACCTTTACAAACGTTGGTTGCTCTTATGGCCCTGCTTTCGAAGGGCGAAATACCTCGATACAGAACCTTATCACGGTATTTGACCAAGTTGCCAATTGTTGGGACAGGATCCAAAGAGGAATGTGGAGAAAACTTTCCCAAACTACAAACTACCCCCCCCCGCCAATTAAAAGCTCAAGAGGAAACCAAGTGGAATGAAACACGTTGAGTGACATCCACAGCCCACGGGCTCTCGTGGAGCGGCGTAAAACCTCCCCTCCCCGCCTGCCCACCGGCAGCCAAGAGTTGTGTACGATGTATGACACAGAACAATCTAATCGCTTGTCCTTGCGACAAAGGTTAATCAGGTGTTCACATCCCAAAAGGAAAGAGGAGGAGGGGAAGGGAAGAATTTGGACGTCATGTAACGCCTCGGTCCTTTGGATGGAACAGTGGGGGGGGGGGAGAGACACACCAAATTAAGCCAGCTTTTTTATTATTATTATTATTATTATACAATTGTATCACAGCGGCCAGTTGTTTCGCCGGATTTGGCATTGGTTACTAGTCAGGCCCCACCCAGGGGCCTAATAATAATAATATTTTTTTTCCATTTGCAGCTCACCTGTTGGTGCAAAATGTATTCGGTTCAACCCGGGAAGATTTCTACAATGGGCTCGGCCATTGTAAAGGTAAAGCTTCCCCTCGCACATATGTGCTAGTCATTCCCGACTCTAGGGGGCGGTGCTCATCTCCGTTTCAAAGCCGAACAGCCAGCGCTGTCCCAAGACGTCTCCGTGGTCATGTAGCCGGCATGACTCAATGCCGAAGGCGCACGGAACGTTGGCAGAAGCTGGGACAAGTTACGGGAGCTCACTCTGTGACGCGAGGGATTCGAACCGCCAAACTGCTGACCTTTCTGATTGACCAGCTCAGCGTCTTAGCCACTGAGCCTTCGGCCATTGTTTATAAACCACAATTCTTAGCTTGTACATCTATGGGCCTGGGGAAGTGCACTGGTCTTTGAATAACTCTTCTGTATATTCATACTGGGGTGACTTTCTCATCTAGGACTAAAGATCTCAATATATTCACTTTTTTTATTTTTTGGAGAGGTTCAGTAATTGGTTCCTTGGTGTGTTTTCCCCGTATCTGAGACACAGAAAACGATTAATGAAAAGGACTAAGGGGTGACGCAATAGGGGTATACAAAAATCTCAGGGGCTGCCCCAAAAAAGAGGGAGTCAAGCTATTCTCCAAAGCACCTGAAGGAAGAAGCAGCAATGGGTGGAAACTAATCAAGGAGAGAAGAAACTTAGAATTCATTAGAAATTTCCTGACAGGGAGAACAATTAATCAAGGGGAAGGACTTATCTTCGGAAGTTGTGAGTGCTCCAACGTTGGAGGTTTTTAAAGAAGATATTGGACAACACTGTCTGAAGTGATATAGGGTTTCTTGCCTAAGCAGGGGGTAGGACTAGAAGACCTCCATGGTCCCCTTCCAACTCTGTTATTGTTAAGAGAACCATGCACAGAAAGGCTCCTAAGTCTTCCATTTAGGGAGGGGGGGAGAGGATTTTTGAAGACATTTCAAGAGAGATAGGCTGTCCTCCGTTGACCTTGTAGAATAAGAGTTTTTGTAGACCACCTACCCATTTGATCACCCCTTCTTTCATCCCCAAATATTTGCCTAGGATGGCTCTGAATCGAAGAGGCCACAAATGATTCGATTCCTACCTGCAGCAGGTGCCGGCGGCATCCTTCAACCGTTCCAACCTGGCACGGGATCATAAAAGGCGCAGACCCGGCCTCAGGAGGAGAGGGTGCCCATCTCCCAGGAAGCCAGCCGTCTGCCCATCCCCGCCTGCCCACGGACTGCTCACCTGGGCTAGGACACGTCACTTTAATGCACTAACAGGTAGGGAGGCGGAGTCTGGCATGGCCAGGGCTACTGCAAATAAGCCAAGAACGGCAAGGTTAGGAGCAGAATATTTTCCTCGTGTGGTTGCAGCTCAACTCGGATTCTGGGAGGCCCAGAACTTGGGGCAGGGAGGTTCTTCTAGCATGGTGCAAGACAGATAGTTGGGGGTGCTGAATGCCAACTTTGGAGGTCTCAAGCCCAACTGCAGCTTCTAGCCTTTCTCTGGTTGCGCACGGGGTTTTTTTATTTTTTTTTGAGCATGGAAAGGAAGGTGGCACCAAATGCAACCTTCTCTGAAGTTCCGCAGCTTTCTTTTAAGGTGCTGAGATTCCTACATGCCTTCGTTTGCAACTCTGGGATACTCACAGGTGGGGCAGTTGTGCTTGGGGGGGTGGGGGGGGGCAAGCGCCAACCCAGGACATAGCCTGAAACCAGGAGTGTGAGGTTTTGATGCTCAAAAGCTGAGGTTCTGATCCATAGATTTGGCTCAGATAGGAAGAACGAGGGAAGACCCAAGGGAAAAATTAAAGAGATTGAAAAGAAAGGGAGAAAGGAAGAGCTGTTAAGTTTAATGTTCTCTTTGGGTCGAGGCCAAGTTGCAAACTGGTTCGCCTAGTTGCTTCTTTCTGAAACTTCTCCCCCCCCCCCGCCCGCCAAGCACACACAAGACACACAACTACACACACATATATACACTCTGGTCAATATCAGATTTCATATCTACTTAAGGATTCATTTATTCAACCTCCAAACGTTATGCTTTTTTAACTTTGGCAAACATGATTGTAGAACAAAGGAATGACGGACTTTCTCAGGCCAACAAGGTAAAGTTGAAGAAGACAATGGGGTCTACGGGGATATTTTGCCCTCTTTAAATGGCACCTTTTAGGGAGAAAATCTAGCTGTGTGGTCGCTAGGAAAGAGATCTGACGACACGATCGATCATTCAATGCCACGTGCCGTGGAACGCATCAAAACAGAAGGAACATCAGATTCCGGGCTTATAAATATATAGCTTTATTTTTATTTTGAATATTAAATAAGGTTCTTTAAATTACAAGCAGCCTCGGATCACACTATGCATGATCAATATACAGTAGAAATCTTAACAGTTTTAAAATTTACACACAGTTTAAAGATAAATTCGACCTGGAATTTAATTAGCTAGCATATTGCCACGAACCTCATCGCTGTATTAAACCCCCAATCGGAAAAAGGTTCTCCCCTATGATTTTTGTTACATAAACTTCCTGATGTACAAATAGAATAAAACGTCGTATATATACACAGAATTGAAACAGCTCTACCATCACCCCACCATTGTGCAAGATCAGACAAATTGCTAAACCGGACGTCTTAAATTCATTCAAGTTTTAACTGAATAATAATAATAATAAAATAAAACATGATAAAAACCAGGCTGTGGAAACAGAACTTTTTGTTACCTGCTCTTCATCAAATGTTTCTCCTCTAGCATATTTCCTGAAAGACATTTTAATTTTCTTTTCTCTCTCTCTCTCTCCCTCTCTCTCTCTCTCTTCAGAAGTCAGTAAAGCTGAGGCCATTTTATTATTAAGGCTATTTCTTCCAAAGCAGTCTACAAAAAAAAAAAAGGAAAAACAAAATCTGCATACTAATTAATCTAAAACAGTGTTTAAAATGTACACACAGGCAGCTTTCATTAGTGTCATTTTTAAAAAAAAAAATCATTTCCCAAAAAGAAAAGAGCAGCATTTATTTATAAAGGACGGAACTCGGAAAGGATTTTAGCCATTAAAAGCCTAACTGCAGATATTGGACGGGGATGGTGGCTTTCCCTAGAATGGGGACCGTTAGTGCTACTGGTCCTTCGCCGCCCCCCATCAAAAAAGGTTGACAGACTGGTTTATCTTGGGAGCTTATGAGCCTTCCTGAAATTGCGTTCTTAGGAATCGTTCTAACAGCAGCTCTACCGTAAACAAAGCATTCAACTATGTAAGAGAGCTGATGTCAAGGATACCCAAGCTTGACGTATCTGCTTTTCAAGTTACTCCAACGAAAAGTCCAGGTTGCAAGGCTCCTGATCCCACCTACATTTTAGTGCAAACGGCCATCCACCAGCACCTGCTCTCTGAATAACCCCCTTAAGTTATCCTGGAGAACCTCAAAAAAATAGGGCCAACAGAAAGTCAATCATCTCCACACTGGTACAACATACACACAACATATATGTAGAGACGCAGGGATCTCTGCTAAGTTATTCAAAGGAACAGGTCATGGACTGAAGGTGGGCTGAGCTGGGGTAATGGGAAGAAGGGACAGAAAAATAACAATTCTGGAGTCTAAAACAGGAGGATGATTCTGGCTGACCAAAGGCAGTCACTTCCGGACCTCTGCTAGTTTTGATGTCCTGCAGAAAATGGGCATTACGCTAAACAGAACTGCTTCT
This sequence comes from Thamnophis elegans, assembly GCF_009769535.1. NCBI lineage: Eukaryota > Metazoa > Chordata > Lepidosauria > Squamata > Natricidae > Thamnophis > Thamnophis elegans. The sequence continues at coordinate 5,988,473 of NC_045554.1, forward strand.
TCTAAGCAAATGCACCAAACTTGAACCTGCTCCAATTCTCCAAATGTGGCCAGATCAATCAGGGAAATTATAGTGCAAAATAACAACAACAATAATAATAATTCAGGAGGCTCATATAATCTGGCTGTGATGATATATAAGTCAATCTTCCAGCGATTTATTAAGAAACTTGGACAAGGAGGGATGGATTTGGGAAGCTGAGGGGATACCACCTCAGCTATAAAAAAAAAAGCTAATGTTTGACTTTCAATAGTTCATACTTTTAATTTGAAAAGCTTGAATAACTAAAGAGGCTCACGTATATTTCAAGCACAAGGAAAAGATTTCTGGCGCAGCCTGGGGCATGGTGTACCGGGAACTCTACCTTTTTGATGAAACAGTTGCCCCAGGCTTATCCAAAAATAGGCCTCGTATTAACATTTAGACATGGGATTAAAGTGAAGTGAAGTGAGGTGAGGGGCAAGGCAACAGGAAAACGCCCTCAAGAATCTGGAGAAAAGCCTGTAATGTAGGATGCATGTTGGGTCAAATAGTCAATTGCAAGACTCCAAAATGAAGGGAATGCCAACATCCTCTTCCCTCAACCTTGCTGAATGGTGTTCACCACTAAGGTGTCTTCTGCCCTGAAGGGAGCGTTGATCTCCATGTATTTGAAAGGTGTCCCTGGGGACACTTGCCACAAACGACGTCCAAATTCCTACCACACAAGGCCAAGACCCAAAACGAGAGTTGAGGAGGCTCAGTTTTGAGTTCTCTATGTGTCGTCATCTGATAGAAGAGGTCTCACTTCAGACTGCAAGTTTCTCCAAGAGCGGAGAAGACCAGATCCGAGGCCGTCAGTTAAGAAGGAATTCGGTGCCTGGAGAAGTTGGATCTGTCAAGGACCACCAGGTCAAGAGCAGAGCTCTCAAAAGGCATGTTGGCAGGTGCTGAAGCAGAACCCAAGAAAGCAAAAACGATTCTCAAGATGCTACTGTTTTTGGGGAGTCCTTAAGATGCTTACACATCAATGCTCAATACCACTCCCTGGCATGTTTCACGCATGACCGCTTCTACCCTTCGCATAGCTTCCAAGAACTAAGACAGGTGGAAGGCTAAAAACATCCATGTTTCTTTCCAGTCCTTCCTTACGGTGTTTTTTTCCCCTTTTCTTTCATTCTAGTTCAAGAAATTCGTCCTTTCAGCAGCTCGTTTCGCACGACGACCCGAACGCTTCCCAAATTGGTTGTTAGCCTGTTCTTCCCCTACCGAACTATGGGTGCAAATTACACAGAGCAGCACAAATGCTTGTTTTTAGCACGAGAATACGTTTTTAAAGAGAGAAAGAGAGAGCTGTTTTACTGAGAAGCAAAGCTGTTTGCCCACTTAAGGCGTAACAAAAACTGTGCTTGTCACAAGTGGGACCTTCTCCTATTTTGGAGGAGATAGGCTTACACAAAGTTGCCTGGAGCTCAAAAAAGACACTCAAACCTCAGGGTTGAATGAAAAACTGCCTACTAGCAAACACCTTGCAGCTTGCATCCTGAAAGGCCTTAAGTTTCAGAACTCACGCGAGAGAAAACTTTACATCAGCCATGGAAAAAAAATCAAAGACCTACTGAGGATTGTTGTGATCCATGCTCAATTTTTAACAACCAGAAAGACCCCAGGAGCCCAAATTTGTTAAAACCTTTTTTTTTTTTAAACAGGTGGTTGACTTCAACAAGGAAGATCACTGGTGGCAGAAGGAAAGCAATCTTCTATCTGACTGCAACCAGAAACATGGACGGATCCTTAAAAGTTGGCATGGATAATGTCAACAGTTGGCATGGACAATGTCAACCTACAAGTTGTCCAGTAACCAAGAAGATCGTTTGAACAGGGATGCACCATGAGCATGCTGCAGACAAACAAACACACACACACACAGACCAAAACCTCAGACAATTTGCCCTACAAAAAAACAAGGAAAACCCCCAAACCAGTTCACCATCACCATTTTTAGCCAACCGCAAATAAAAATAAGTCAACCAACCCCCATTAATTGCAAGTGAGGATTAACTTCCTTTCTCTCGCCAAGTGGGTGGCCCTTTTAGATACACGAGCAGCAGCGCGTAAAAGTGGCAGATATCCTTAAAAAAAAAAGAAAACAATAAACGGGACGACTCAAGTTCCGTATTCTCCGACGAGTCGATTCATGGAAAGAGACCCACAGGAGTAAAATGAAACCCATTTAAATAAGCCGGTACTACAACTCCCATTGGTCCGGAATGCTTTGTACAGTGCAAAGGGACTCGGCAAGGACACAACTAGCACGGCTACAGCTAAGCGATGAGCGAAACCTGCGAAACATGGCTTGCTACACAACAGCTCTCAGCCCGATCAAGGAATGTAGTATATCTGCAGCTCAACTATATACAATTTTACACATTCGTACAGATAAATACATGGCTACCACGCCCCCTCCTCAAAAAAAAAGAAAAAAAAAAAAAAGAAATAAAGTATATTACAATCCTATATATAAACCAGAACATCGCTGTGGTACAAATCATCTGGAGGATTATTTCAAGTACTGGAAGAGAGCTAGCATAGGGAGGTGTGGCTTTTCAAAAATAGTACGCTGGAATGGAAATACACCCATTCCAAATTCTGCTCCTGCCTGCGTGTTTCCACAGCAGGCCTTCAACTTCTTCTTCTTTTCAATGGCTCTTAGTCCAAAGTGGAGGTATTCCCCACAATCCCCACGACCGACCGAGAGACGCTTAAGTTCTTAATCCTTTTCTCCATCTTCACTGCTCCCTGTTGAGGAAACAAAAGTGATTGCAATTATGAATAACTTGGGGAGAGTCTGCTTGAAGGACGCTCTAAGCTAGCGTTGCTCAACTTTGGCCACTTGTAAGATGCGTGGACTTCAACTCCCAGAATTCCCCAGCCATTCTGGGAGTTGGAAGTCCACACGTTTTAAAGAGGCCAAGGTTGAAAAACATTAGCTTAAAACTCTGGGGTTTTTTTTAGGTCTACTTTGTGGGTGGTAATTTCTAGCAGACTAACTGAATCGAAAGTGGGGAGAATCTTTACCTGCGGAAAAGGTGTGTTGCAGGTACCCGCTCCGTATGGATGTTACACCTGTTTTCCCCAAGGGTTAGAATCGTGTTTTTTCTCCCCCTACTTTGCAAGGGACATTCTGGTGTACAAGGCAGTGTTCTCCACCTCCTATTACAAAATTGGACACACCTGCAAGTTTCCCAAGCACAACTGTCTACATCGCACACTTCAATGTCACCGCTGGGGAGACATCAAAGAAAGCTGCCCTCTGAGTTACCGGCTAAAACAAGCAAACGACTTATCTAATCAGCATTTTGGGGCCAAGTGCAAACAGTGTTTCTTGAGGGAATTGGAGCACGGACCCAAACACTGAGTGCCAGGCCATTTACACAGGGGAAAATAAATATGTCCCGGTTCTGTGTTTAAAAACATGAAAATCAGCCAATGAAGAGCCTGCCCTGGGGTTTCATTCTTCCAGACGATTAGCCGGACACCCATCTGGTGTCCTACTAGCTCCTCCTCCTCCTCCTTCTTCCTCTTCCTCCTTCTTTCTTCCTTCTTCTTTTTCTTCCTCCTCCTCCTCCTTTCTTCCTTCTTCTTTTTCTTCTTCTTCCTCTTCTTCCTTCTTCTTCTTCCTCCTCCTTCTTTCTTCCTTCTTCTTCCTCCTCCTTCTTCTTTTTTCTTCCTTCTCCTTCCTCCTCCTTCCTCCTCCTCCTTCTTCTTCCTTCTTCTTTTTCTTCCTCCTCCTCCTTCTTTCTTCCTTCTTTTTCTTCCTCTTCCTCCTTCTTTCTTCCTTCTTCTTCTTCCTCCTCCTCCTTTCTTCCTCCTCCTTCTTCTTCTTTCTTCCTTCTCCTTCCTTCTCCTCCTCCTCCTTCTTCTTCCTCCTCCTCTCCCTATTTTATTTCTAATCGGGGTAGTATGATCTTCCTCCTTGCCTGGTGTCTTTCAGAGGAAGGATTAAAAAATCGAGGATAAACCATTCAAGGAGAAGATGAGACCGGCCCCCGTCAACCTACAGAAAGCGTCTGCTTGCAATGACTATAAAGATCCCCAAGTGAACTACAAAAGCAGAATAGACATGCTGATACAGAAAGCTGTAAAAATTATATTATATTGTTATGTTGTTTGTGTTTTTATCTGCCTTTTTTTTTTTTTTTTTACTTGTGGTTTTTTTTTTAAACTTGAAAATGTTCAATAAAAACCATTTTAAAAATAAAAAAAGATCCCCAGCCATCCTGGTCATGGTTGTCCCAAAGGTGCTTTTTTTGAAGGAGGCAGCGGGAGGTTCTGGTTTTTTCTTTCTTGTAAGACATTTCGCTTCTCATCCGAGAAGCGTCTTCAGTTCTGGAGAAGAACATCTTCCGAACCGAAGAAGCTTCTTGGATGAGAAGGGAAACATCTTCAGGGAAAAACGATATGTCCAGCTGCCTTCTTCTTCTTCTTCAAAAAAAAGCACCTTTGGGACTTCTGCTCCTAAGAGCGGCTGGAAGGAAATACTCACCCCCCTGTTCGATATCGGAGTCCGTCAAGTGAGTGAGCGAAAAGCTTGCAATGTTTGCGGGGGAGATGGAGAACCTGGAGTAAGGGGGAGGGTGGAACCAGTCCTGCTCAGGGCTTCGGGGCGGCGGTGGGGGAGAAAGGTACTTGGAGGTCTGAAGAGAAGACGACTTGGAGCTGATGAGAGTGCTTGCGGCCTTCAAGATCATGGGGGGCCCAGGGGAAGAGAAGTCATCGTCCCACTCAAAACCACCTGGAACAAGCAGATCAGATGGAGGTTTCAGACAAGGAAGAGGGACATCCGATGCCCATTAAAACTTATCAATGATGCTTCAAATGAACAGCATAGTTCTAGCACTGATGATGTTACCTAGTTGGGTCGCGAAACGTCTGCAGGAAAACCTCTAAGCTCAGGAATCATTAAAGACCCTACAGTCCTCCTCCTCCTGTCTTCTCCTCCTCCTCCTTTCTACTTTTTCCCCTCTTCCTTTGCCTTCTCCTCCTCCTCCTCCCCCCTTCCCCAAGCCCCACTCCCTTCTAGCACTGATGATGTTACCCAGTTAGGTCATGAAATGTCTACAAGAAAACCATCACGCTCAGAGAGAACCAAGGACCTCACAGTCCTCCTCCTTCTCCTCTCCGTAAGTTCCCCACCCCTCTAGCACTGATGATGTTACCGAGTCGGGCGATGAAACATCTACAAGAAAATCACCAAGGGGAGCACCAAGGACGCCTCATCAGGTCAACCCCGAGCTACAAATATTCTCCTTTATTGGTAACATGGTTTTTAAAATGCCCTGCTAAAGAGATTCCCACCCACCATTTAGCCTTCTGCGTGCAAAGTAAACTAGCATTATTTCTGTCACCATCCTAAGTAAAGGTTCCCTTTGCACTTATGTGCTAGACTCCAGGGGGTGGTGCTCATCTCCCTTTCAAAGCCGAAGAGCCAACGCTATCCAAAGACGTCTCCGTGGTCATGTGGCTGGCATGACTCAACGCCGAAGGCGCATGGAACGCTGTTACCTTCCCACCAAAGGTGGTTCCTGTTTTTCTACTTGCGTGCTTTCCAACTGCTAGGTTGGCAGAAGCTGGGACAAGTCACAGGAGCTCACTCCATTACACAGCGCTAGGGATTCGAACCGCCAAACTGCCAACCTTCCGATCGACAAGCTCAGCGTCTTAGCCACTGAGCCACTGCGTCCCTCTGTCCCAGTGGTGGGTTCTGGATCCCGTTGCAACCGGTATGGTGCAATGGGGCCGGGCGTCCACCACATGCACGCGGGCAGCGCACGCATGCGTACTTACCACCCGCAATGCTCCAGCTGCTCGATGGAGCATTGCGCAGGCGTTGTACGCTCTGTGTTCATGCGCGGAAACCCTAATCGGGTAAGGACCCCGGGCGGGCGGGTGGGCCCTCCGGAGCACTGTACCGGACAGGTACCTGGTGCTCCCAGCAGGCACAGGTACGCCCGTACTTGGGCATACGGGTCGTACCCCACCACCGCTCTGTCTCCATCCTAGAGGGTTGTTTATTTTGATGGATTTTTGGAATTGTCAGATAAGGGAAGAAAATTGTTGTTATTATTTTTTTTTAAAGGAGGCAAACGTGGATGGGATAAAAGCAAGATCGGCTTGAAAATTGACGTTTGGAGAAATTTAACTGGAAAATACACCTTTTGCGGATGTTAAGAGGAACGGCGTTAACTGGCAATTCCAAAACTTAAGGTTTTTCTTGTCGGGGGAACCTATTCTTATACTGATGACCAATACAAACAGAATTCCTACCTTCTTCATCCGTAGAACTTTCTGAACTGGTGAACTTATTCAAGTAACCGAAACTGGCAGCCGGGGCAGGAGTGTGATTAGAGTTTGATTCGGCAATACGCTTTCCGAGTTCTTTGGTTGGTGTTTCCTAAAAAAAAAAAAAAGGATCACAAGAAATGCTCCTTACAGGAAGTCCTCGAATTACAACAGCCCATTTAGTGACCGTTCGAAGTGACAACGGCATTGGAAAAAAAAGTCATGACCCTTTCCCACACAACCGTTGTAGCATCAAAATCCGGACGCTTGGCAACTGGCACGTACTTAACGACTGTTGCAGTGCCCCAGGTCACATAATCATCTTTTGTGACTTGCTGACAAGCAAAATCAATGAGGAAGCCAGATTCACTGAACAATCGGGTTACTAAGTTAACAAGTGCAGTGATTCACTTAACAACGGTGGCAAAAAAAGACCGTAAAACAGGGGCAAAACTCACCTCAACAACTGCCTCGCTTAGCAACAGAAATGTTGGGCTTAAATTTGGTCGTACATCAAGGAATACCCTGTATAATTCTATCACACTGTCAACCTGTAAAGTGTTTCCATGACTATTATCAAGTTGACGTTGAAAAGGGAGAATTCCTTGCATACCTTCGACCAGGGTCGGATCTCACGATTTCTACAGCAGGCGTGTGAGGCGCGAAAGTTCACAGCCTGCTGCAGCACCTCGTTGGTGGATGTGATTTATGACACAGACTGAGTGGAGGGGAGACACAGGGGTAAAGTTCAGACACCATTGACCGGAAATCAGATTCGGCTCTGCAGAAGAACATGCCAAAATGTTGCTCCTAATAAATGACTGGATTTCTTTTGAACTTTGTCTCGAGACTCGTAAATTAATTAGGGCATCTTTTGGGTACTTCACACACACAGCAAGACATTGTTCTTTCAAGTGCCTTCGGAAGTTGTGGGAGCTTCATCCCTGGAAGCTTTCAAGAAGAGACTGGACTGCCATCTGTCGGAAATCGGGTAAGGGTCTTCTACTTGGCCGGGGTGGGTGGGGGTGTTGGACTAGATGACCTACAAGGGCCTTTCCAACTCTGTTAATCTGTCTGCGTTTTCCTCAACCTTAGAAAATTTAAGACATGTGGACTTCAACTCCCAGAATTCCCCAGCCACCATTGCTGGCTGGGGAATTCTGAGAATGGCAGTTCACACCTCTTAAGTTACAAAGTTGAGAAACAACAGTCTGAACACAAGTCTCTTTGGAGGAGCAAAGATTTGGTAGAAACAGTGGAATCTTAAATACTTAATGTTCTGACTGAGGCTTCCCGAGAGCAGGAAGCAAACTCCTGGTCCCGACAAAGACTCCTTTTATTAATTGACTGTGAATTCTGCTGATTCACTTCCAGCAAAGTCTTTCAAGGGAGGATTTACAGTCACAGACCTTATCTGGCTTGGAGAGCTGCCAGGCCGATCTCTGCAAAACCTGGCAAGGAGTCTCGGAGAGTCACGAACCAATGAAGCGAACTAATGGTCTCCTGCAAACTCCACTCTCCTTTTGCTCCTCTTTCATTTCCTCTGGGAGGGGCCATTCATCCTCCACCTGTGGTCTTACTCCCAAGTCGACCCCTGTTCTTTAGCTGTTCCCTTCTGGCAGATCTGTGCATGTGCACACTGGGAACGGGCTCCAGCTGTTCGTCTGCCTCACTGATGTCGGACTCCGAAGGCAGCTGATAACTGTCAGACGGCCCTGGCCCCCTTCTCTGCCTCTGACACAGAGCCCTCCTCAGAGCCTTCCCCAGACTCCAGGACTGGCCCATCTTCCTCCCCAACCTCCTCACTGGCTGAATCTACTAGCAGCTCCACTGGCTCCTGGTGGGCCACAATTCTTAAATCCTTCTCCAAGGCAACCCTCTACTGCTGCCTTGACCTCTCCCCTCCTTCTCACTGTCATCTTTGAGGGACATGAACCCCATCACTGACTGGAAATGGGTGTCACACCAAGCCAGGCTAATGTGGTCGTGCTGAGTGTGCCCCTCCGTAACTAACTGCCATAGAAATAGACAGTGGCTGCCAGCTAGGGTAGAGTTTGACCCGCCTCTCTTTACTCAAGAAATATGCTTCCTTCTGCCTTACCTAGGCAGCAGTGGTGGGTTTCAAAATTTTTTAGAACCTCTTCTGTAGGTATGGCCTGCTTTGTGGCAGTGGCTTGCCAGGCATGTGACTGTGTGGAAGTGGCTTGGCAACCATGTGACTGTGTGGGCGTGGCCAACTTGTAAAATGTGGTGAAACTCACTTAACAACGCTCTTGTTTAGCAACCAAAATGTTGGCTCAGAAACTCTGGCATTTGAAGCATGCAAGTCTTAAAGCTGTCAAGTTACAAGACCTTCACACCCCTAACCCTTTAGAAAAAAATCCCCAGGGGTGTTCAGACTTGACAGCTTTAAGACTTGTGGACTTCAACTCCCAGAATTCCTCCTCCAGTCATGTTGGCTCAGGAACTCTGGCATTGAAGCACGCAAGTCTTAAAGCTGTCAAGTTACAAGACCCTCGCACCCCTAACCCTTTAGGGAAAAAAAACCCAGGGGAGTTCAAACCTGACAGCTTTAAGACTTGTGGACTTCAACTCCCAGAATTCCTCCTCCAGTCATGTTGGCTCAGAAACTCTGGCATTTGAAGAACGCAAGTCTTAAAACTGTCAAGTTACAAGACCCTTGCACCCCTAACCCTTTAGAAAAAACCCCCCAGGGGTGTTCAAACTTGACAGCTTTAAGACTTGTGGACTTCAACTCCCAGAATTCCTCCTCTCGCTCTTCATCTTGATGATGTGCGGCCGGGCGGGGGGAGGGAGCTGGAACTGGTTCTAAACGGCAGGGTAGATTTGTGGAACCTCTTCTATAGAAGAGGTTAGAACTGGCAGGAACCCACCCCTGCTAGGCAGGGAAGGAAGCACCCTTTTTAAAAAGAAGATTCCATTCTGAAATCCAAGAATTCTTTTAAAAGAGGGAAGATATACCTGATCAAAAAGATATAAGGTGACATCATTAAAGAATGTGACTGCTTTTTTCCCATTCTTCTGAAAGGCGTCGGTCGAGTGGTTCTCCTGGGGCTGCTTTGGCTGTTTCAGCAAGCTCCTTAAGTGCTTCCCATCACTTCTATCGCTAATGATTTCCGGCACGGGGTACACCATGATGTCCTCGTCGCTGTCCGAGCTGAGCCCGTGAAGGTTGAAGCTCTTCATATCGTCCTCCGAATCGTCGCTGTTCCCATCTTCCTCGTCGGCGTCCTCTTCATCTAAGGTGAGGTCCAGCAACCGAGGGACATCCAGCTTCCCGAGATACTTCCCTTCGATATCGGGCTCTTTCAACTTATGGCCTTCAAGGTGGCCCAGTATGGATTTCTCAAAGTGTTCGGGAGCATTGTACAAGGCGGGCGCGAGCTTCGGATCGCCCTTGGGGAAAAAATCTGCCGTACTGGTGCCGATGCAAGATACGCTTTTGGGGAAATCCTCATATATTTCATCCTCATCTGTATGTTCTAGGTCAGGGACAAGCAGCGACGGCGTCGTATCTTCGGCTTTATGAAGCCACTCCTGCTTTCTTTCATCCGACTCGCGGTCTTCTACTCCTCCATCCGCCTCCAGCTGTGAGGCCAAGTCATTGACGAATTGATAATTAGCGACTTCACTGACATTTGAAGGATTTTTTGCATTCCCAGCGTTTTCCACTTCAAAGGAATCGGTGTGGTCCTTGATTAATACTGTTGGCCTTTTCGGTAGACTGGAAGCCTCAGATTTCTTATCAATCTCCGAATCGTTATCAGAGAAGTAGGCCGAGTCTCTGTATGAATTATGGACCCCTTCCAAAGCTGCCTGAGGAGTGGTTTCAAAATTATCCATGTTTGTCGGGCCGGCGTAAGGATTGACGTCCGCTGACACGATGATCGCGGGGTTCTCTTGCACAAGATTTCCCCCCGATTCACCAGAATTGCTGCCAACCAGATGGGAAGTCCATTCAGGAGATTCTAGGTTTTCCGTTTCGTAGCCACTGTCGGCGGGCTTATCAGGGGGTAAACATTTCCGGGGGCTTTCCGGTTCGAAGGGTTCTAAAACTTCGTTCATGTCTAATGTCTCGAAGGAGTCTGGCGTATCTACCAGTTGTCCCAGGCTCGGGGTTGAACCTGATGAACTGTCTTCTAGTAGGCTATCGTGGCTGATGCGATCTGTGGGGAGACGACCCGCCGGGTCGTACCTTTCCCCTGAAGGCGTTCTGTCACTTTCCTTCAGAATGTCGGCGCGATCTCGTCCGGGTTTCTCGGGGTTTAAATCGGAGATCAACTCCCAGGAGTGACTGTTGTGTTGAAGTTCCTGTTGATGTTCCTCTCCTTCTTCAGCATTGAGTGAAACGCCGGGGCAGGAGCGGACGCCACCGGTCTGGTTTTTGACACGGGTGGAGTGAATATCCGTGGAACCGGATTCGGAGACTTGTTCCGTTCCAAGGAAAGAAGCGGCAACATTGTGGGGAGAGTTAACTCCAACTTCTCTGTTAGGAGGGCTTTTCTCCGGGCTGAAAAAGGACAATAGGAGCTGCTTATCGACCCCAGGGAGACCAGAAAATGTCCCTATTCGCCCAAGAAGATCCTCGTTAGTGTCACAAACCTTTCCACTCAGGTTACATTCAACTCCCAAAGAGTTCATATTTGCTGGGTCTAATTTATCTGCTTGGTCGCGAGCTCTACTGAGATCGCCACCGCTTCCGTCCCTCGGGGTCCCCTTCAATAAATTATTCTCCTGGAGAAAAAGGAAGTTATCAGACAGTTCCTCTAAAGTCAGTTGGCTAAGTTCAGATTCCTGCGAGGCGTCCTCTTGCAAGAAATCATTTTGAAAGGTGGGCGAGGAGCTTCTCTTCTTGGGCAAGCCCTGGGTAGATTCCTCAAAGTCCAAGCGAGAAATCGCTTCCAGCTCCAGACGGATATCGTTTATATCAGCTAAATCGAGTCTACTGACTCCATTTGCCAACTGTTCAGTTTTGGTGATGATGCCACCGTTTTGGGAAGGGCTAAGCAGAGCCTGTAAATTCTCTTCCTTGGGATCTGCACTGCTACAGAAAATATCCCCGTCTGTGCTAGATTCAGCCGCAAAGTGTTCTAGAACCACCACGTGGCAATTTTGGTCTTTCGGAACTTCAGAGTTGTCCACTTCGGTGGTCAATTCAGCCACCTGGTGGTCAAAGTTGATGTTCCTACGGCCTCCAATTTTTTCTTCCAACTGGATGTAATAATCATTTCCAATCGAAGGTTTGCGGGCGTTAAACACGGGAAGTTCTCCAGGCACCAGAAGGGACACTTCCTGTCCACTTTCAACCTGAGCTCCAGGCCCTTGGTCAGTCAGCGTGTTCTCAAAAACCTCCACCGGGAAGAAGATGTTCGTGTAAGTCTTGTTGTCGACGGGGTTTGACTGGCTACATTCAAAGTGGTCGTGTTTGGCTGCCTCCCAGATGTACTCAAAGTTGAGTCCTCGGCTTGTCTCGGTGACGGTGAGGACCTCTTCCATCTCGCGGCCAAATCGGCTGCCGGTGAAATGATCCAGTATGGGAAAAGCAGAACTCCCCAACGGTTCTCGGTTTGAAATGTTGGGCTTGAGGTCCTCCCACTGTTCGGGATCGATGACGGAATCCTTCTGAATCTGCATGCAGAGGTAGACCAGAAGCTTGTGGACTTCCTCGGAGGTGGCTCGCTTTTCCGGAGACAGCCAGCAGAACTGCAGAACTTCATACCTGGGAAGGATGAGATTTCAAAGAGACTGTTTGTAACAAGGAAATTATTTCAGGTCAAGAGTTCTTGTAAGAGTTTTCTAAAGTAACCTTGCTTTTCAAAGTGATTGTACCTGGAAAGCTTTTATTCTTTAATTTTTCGAAATCAAGAGAGCAATTTGAACTCCAGAAGGGACAATCCACAAATGATCTTGATTTCCTTTCCTTCTTTCCTTTCTTCCCTCCCTTCCTTTCCTTTCTTCTTTCCTTCCCTCCCTCCCTTCCTCCTTTCCTTTTTTCCTTATTCTCCTTTCCTTTCCACCCTTCCTTCTTCCTTTCCTTTCTTTCCTTTCCTTTCTTCTTTCCTTCCCTCCCTTCCTTTCCTCTCCTTATTCTCCTTTCCTCCCTCCCTTCCTTTCCTCCCTCCCTTCTTCCTTTCCTTTCTTCTTCCCTTCCTTTCGCTCATTTTCCTTCCCTTCCTACATCCATCCATCATTTGTAGACTAACAAAAATGCCTGAAGCCTCCTGAACCACTCTGAAACTCTCATTGAATGACAGAGCTTGACTGAAAGCCCAAAACGTGGTGTTTTTACCATCGATCAGAATAGGGCTGCTCGAGTGGTGGTTGCAACAGCTTGACTTGTTTTTCTTTGATGACTCGTGTCAAAACCTCCTCATCGGAGAGCTCAGAATAAGGCTTCGTGGCGCCACTGAAAAGTTCCCACAGCGTCACTCCCAGGGCCCTGCCAAAAAAGAAGGCTTCTGTAAGACGTCAGATCACACGGGGGCTAATGGAGTGCCAACTTCTTTTTTTAACCTCTGACTGTTCAGATTTTCAGAGGATTCACTACTTGAGAGCAGGTTGGAACAACATATTAGGAGCCAACTCATGTGGTGCCTCTCTGTATCACAAAAAAACTGTAGGGTAGAGGGTCTTAAGTTTTAAAATTCAGCTGGGGTGGTGGTGGGAGACATAATTTATAGGACTGGATGAAAGAGATGCTGTCAGTATAGTATAAATCTGTTATTACAGTCAAAGACCAGCAATACACATTACTTTTTACAATATATTAAAAAAGTATTGACATTAAAAGTGGATAATAACATACATGTTCTCCAACTGTTTGGGTCACTCCCTGGTTTACGTGGATGAAAAGCCAATTACAATACAATACAATCACAGAGTTGGAAGGGACCCTGGAGGTCTTCTAGTCCAATCCCCTGCCTAGATAGGAAACCCTATACCATTTCAGACAAATGGCTATCCAGCATCTTCCTAAAGACTTCCAGTGTTGGGGCATTCGCAACTTCTGGAGACAAGTTGTTCCACTGATTAATTGCTCTAACTGTCAGGAAATTTCTCCTCAGTTCTAAGTTGCTTCTCTCCTTGATTAGTTTCCACCCATTGCTTCTTGTCCTACCCTGAGGTGCTTTGGAGAACAGCTTGACTCCCTCTTCTTTGGGGCAGCCCCTGAGATATTGGAAGACTGCTATCATGTCTCCCCTAGTTCTTCTTTTCATTAAACTAGACATACCCAGTTCCTGCAACCGTTTTTCATATGTTTTAGCCTCCAGACTCCACTCCCATTAGTATGGGAATAGATATAATGGTCCAGAAATTGTTAGAGATATGTCCAAATAATTGGTTCAATATGACAACTATAATTCCTGTAACCATTTTTTTTTCTTATGGACATTGCAGCAACACAGAATTTTGCCACTGCGTACGTAGTAGCCGTGTCCTGGAGGAGAAAGCCTACATAAAAATTGTCTGCCCTTCCTGGCAATCTCTCTAATAAGGGGAGAATATATGCAGATCTATAAACTCTGTATAGCTCAATAGTACTGATGCTGTCAAGGTGTCAAGTAAGACCCTCCCCCGCCCCCCAACGAAAGAAGACTCCGAGGCTTGAAGTTCCTTAAAGTTCCATTTTATCAGAGATGTACTATTGGAGCATCTGTGGAAACCCGAACCTGAAAGGCTCCAGGTTTTCCCCAACCGATTACCTCTCTCAGACCAATTAGATCGCACAGGTTAGGTCTCCTCCGGATTCCATCTGCCAGCCAATGTCGGCTGGCGACTCCCCGGGGGAGAGCCTTCTCTGTTGCAGCTCCGGCCCTCTGGAACGAGCTCCCTGTTGAGATCCGGACCCTTACTACCCTCCCGGCCTTCCGCAAATCCACCAAGTCCTGGCTGTTCCAGCAGGCTGGGGGGAGCTGAGAAGCATCTACCTCCACGGAAATTGTGAATGTTGGTTTTGTTTTTAATATGTTGTCTTTGTCTCGTTCCCCCCTTTCCCTTGTCTTTTGTGAGCTGCCCGGAGTCCTCCGGGAGTGGGCGGCATACAAGACAAATAAATAAATAAATAAATAAATAAATAAATAAACCAAATAAAAATCCAAGTCCCTGCCCAGCACCCACATCTCTGTCACATGGCCCAACCAGGCCCCGTCCAAAACTGGAGATGCCTCCCAGTCACACCGTTCCAGGTGCAGGGCAAGGTGTCCTTGGCTCTCTGAGAAAGGAATGTTATTTAGACTATATATCTCCCATACTCCATATAGTCCCCTCCTCCCATTTTCCCACAGTAGAAAATGTGGCAGGCCTGAAGGTCCAATGTAAAAAAGATGGCTCCCAGGCCTAAAAGATGCCCTTATCAGGGGGATTTTTTTTATACAGTGGTATGTTTTCTTACAGTGGTTTGGTTTGTCAGTAACTAGAATTCGGGCAATTTTTTAATTGTCAAATAAGTGTGACTAATGTTAGAGCTTCTGGGATCATGAACATCAAGTTACGGAACCATAGAGTTGATTTTGGGAGCTATGAAGCCACAGTTCCTCCTCCGCCCTCCTCTGGCCCTCCCCCCCCCCACCCCTTACAACTTTGGTATCTTCCTACCAGACATTGCTGTTCTTCGTCTGTTCTGCTGTTAAGAGCCGGTCCTGAAAACTGGTCACCAGTTCTGGAGCTGTCCACCGGAGGGGTATGAATTTATTTTCATCCGTTTCGATATAATCCTCCTAGAGATTTTAAAAAAAAATTCACACATCATAAGGGAAGGCCGTATCAAATGCCTTCAATTTGTTTAGCTGAACCCACTTTTGGATCTATTAAACGAGAATCTTTCCCACGGTTGAGAAGTGTCCTAGGAATTGGAAATCCCTCCCTTCCTGCCTTTTTGCAGAAGTGTAAAAGCAGCACAAGAAATATTATAAACAAGTTTTAAAAAAACTAGAAGGGAAATGTGGGTTCCTTAATGCTCTGTGGGCTTGAGTTGTTTTCTTGCAGACGTTTCATGACCCAACTAGGTAACATCATCAGTCCTCAAAGGGAGTGGAATTGAGGAGGAGGTGGAGGAGGAGGAGGTGGGGTCCTTGGTGCTCTCTGAGCTTGGTTGTTTTGTGCCAGATGTTTCATGAGCCAAACTAGGTAACACCATCAGTGCTAGAAGGGGGTGGAGTTTGCAGAGAGGAGGATGATGATGATGATGATGGAGTTTTTGATGCTCTCTGAATTTGGTTGTTTTTTTGCAGATGTTTCTACAAGAAACATCTACAGTTCAACCCTGAGCTACATACATTCTCTTCTATCAGTCAAAAAAATGTGATTGGACATATTGTATTCTTGTAGAATTTTCTGGAATATGGTCTTCAGAGGTTAAGCAATGTGGAAAATCTTTCTCCCCTGAAGGAAAATGCACCAGCCTCATTAAGCTGCACACAGACCGGATTGGAATGGGGTCGGATATAGTATTTGCACACCCTCCCTAACGTTGCCCTGAGGAACCAAAAGATACACCAATGTCAGCAAAACCAGTTAGGAAAAGAAGAACAGGGGTACTTTAATGCAGCCTGCCCATTTCTAATAACTATTTGCAAGTCAGTATCAGTACACATAAGAAATCTAGTGGCTGCTACATGAAATATCCCAACAACTGAGTAATAGGATTTTAGATGAAAATGGATATTGTCAAAATCAGGTTTTTAATCTGAGCACTTCTAAATGGGTTGACTTACCTTGTACCTACTGAATCCTATTCCATAATCTCCAATTTTTACATTTAAATCAGATGTGAGGAAGCAATTCCTTAAAGCTAAATCTCTGTAAAAAAAAAACAACAGAATATTACAATGAGGAAGGGAAAAAAAGTGAGAAAATTCAAGAACGTAACTAAGCTACCAAAACTATCTTTGAGAAACACGAGGCTAAATTTCAGCTTTAAACTCAGCCTGGTTCTAAAGTGCCATAGCAACAGCCATTCGACAGTTATATTTGTCTCTATTTAAAACCTGAAGGACGAGCACTGTGTTGCAAATGGACTTTCTGCTTCTTGGCCAGTCTCCTTTGAGTCAGAGATCTCAGGTCAATCTTAGCATCATGTAATTTATAGCCGTAGAAATAAAAGAGGGTTTTTGGGGACTAAGATTGTGATTTATGCTTTCTCAGGAACAAGCCAACTGTTTCCCAATCTTGGCAACTCTTAAGAAGTCTGGACTTCAACTCCCAGAATTCCCCAGCTATCCGTGACACTAGACACTTCACTGAGTCTATATAAGAAGAACCACCCCTGGCATTCAGGGTTTTCAAGACTCACCCATGCACGAAATTGTGCTTGTGCATCGTGACAAGTCCCGCCACAATTTCACAGGCCATCCTCTGCAGCAGCATTATTTGAGCGTCTCCTTTAATGTTGTCCCGCTCGTTGCAAAGATAGGTTTTTAGGTCACCCTGCAAAAAAAGGAAAAAAAAAAGAATTTGAGAATGGCTATAAACAGCCTTTCCTGCCAATGGCAGTTAATAGGTATTTAAAAAAAAACAGCAACTAAACACATAGTTTAGTACCTGCCCATCAACAACATCACTAGCAGTAGTTATAAATAAACTAGTGCTTAAGAGAGCACTGTCATTAAATTTCAAGTCCCTTAAGGTACCATACAAGAGACACATAAAAACATGCTGGTTTAAAGCCACCCAGCAGTTAAACTCCACAGTTAGATAGGAACCACGTGGCTTAAGATTATAGGAAGATGAAAAAGTACTACTCCTCTTTGGAAGAAAAAGGGGAAAGGGATTAGGAGTTAGGAGAGAGGGAAAATTATAAGTTGGAAAGGTAGCCGTTGTGATCACTGGGCAAAGAAAGCTTATATTGGGGCGTTGCGATGTTTGTCAGTTCTACCATAATAGCCGTATTCTAGACTCTTTTGAAATGGGAATATTATATCCAGAAACTCGTTAACACCCATGATGACATCAGAATCTTCTCCAGAGAAATAAGTTTTAACACTGACACAACAACAATATGCACCAGTCACAAAAGAACCTCAATCAATATTTTAATGGTCTGAAGACGTCAAATATTACGAGGTTTAGGAATAAGAGAAAAATATTTCCTAGGAGCCAAAAAGACATCAGTAAAAACATTAGACTGGCTAGAAAAAGTGAAAGAAACACTGAACGGAACTGACTAGGGGGCAGTGCAACACTAGTTTTAAAAAAGGCAATTTTCTAGAAGGGAGGGGAAAAAAGAAGGCTTGTTATGGATTTGCGAATTAAGGATCATCATGCTGTGAAGTCCATTTATTCATTTTTTAAACCAATTACTTTCCTTAGAGGCCTTGACTCTAAATGCATCAAAATCAAAATGCACAGCAGGTTTTTCGACAAGTTGGAGAAACAAAGAGTCACACACAGAGGTAGTGGACTTTGGATGCGGCTTGCAAAAAGGGGCTTCAGAGCATGAGCAAAGCGCTTCTCTGCAAACCCTCCAAGCAAGCGCATGCCAATTCCAGGAAAAGAAACAATTCCTTTAAGGCCAACGAAGGTCGTCCAAGGTCATGGTTGTCCCAGAGGTGCTTTTTCAAAAGGCAACTGGACTTGCTTCATTTTTCCTTCAAGACACATCGCTCCTCGTCCGAGAAGCTTCTTCAGTTCCACCGTTCAGTCAGAGCTGAAGAAAGCTCCTTGGATGAGAAGATCTTGGAGTCCTAGTGGGCAACCATTTAAATAGGAGCCAGCCGTGTGCGGCAAGTGCCAAAAAAGCCAGCACAGTTCTAGGCTGCATCAACAGAGGGATAGAATCAAGATCATGTGAAGTGTTAATGCCACTTTATAATGCCTTGGTAAGGCCACACTTGGAATACGGCATTCAGTTTTGGTCGCCACGATGTAGAAAAGATGTGGAGACTCTGGAAAGAGTGCAGAGAAGAGCAACAAAGATGATTAGGGGACTGGAGGCTAAAACATATGAAGAACAATTGCAGGAACTGGGTATGTCTAGTTTAATGAAAAGAAGGACTAGGGGAGACATGATAGCAGTCTTCCAATATCTCAGGGGTTGTCCCAAAGAAGAGGGAGTCAAGCTATTCTCCAAAGCACCTGAGAGTAGGACAAGAAGCAATGGGTGGAAACTAATCAAGGAGAAGCAGCTTAGAATTAAGGAGAAATTTCCTGACAGTCAGAACAATGAATCAGTGGAACAACTTGCCTCGGGAAGTTGTGAATGCTCCAACACTGGAAGTTTCAAAGATGATGTTGGATAGCCATTAATCTGAAGTGGTGTAAGGTTTCCTGCCTAAGCAGCGGGTTGGACTAGAAGACCACCAAGGTACCTTTGACCTTCTAAGTGAAACATCCTCAAGGAAAAACGAAGGAAGTCCCCTTGCCCTTTTGGGGGGGAAAAACCCCTTTTAGGACAACTGTTTTAAAGGGCTACAGACGAGGGCGTCCTTACACCTCCCAAGGCAATTTTTGGAGGCTGGATTTGAAGCTTTGCAAGGCCCTGTTATGTGCCTTCCTGGCCTTTGTATGTTGAGACAGCAGCCGGACTGATTTGCTAATGGTGAACTCCGGGTGAAAGGTATAGCCTTAAGACATTACTGCTCAAGGCACAGCAGGCAGCGATATCTCTGTTTTATCACTTTAATTACAGGCTGTCTTTCTCATTAGCAAACAGAGAGGCAGGCAGGCAGGGCAAGGATATATTTGCTTCGGATACTGGCGTCCCAGAGGATGTTAAGGCCTCCCTCGGGAAGAGCTCCAGAGCAATCCTTGTTAATTAGCTACGGAGTGCTTGAAGTGACATCTTTCTAATCTTTGACCAGTCCATGATATCGTCGGTCTCAATGGGGCATCTCAGGAAGGCATTACAGGTGGTCCTTGACATATTTCATTTAGCGGCTACGTGAAGTTAAATGACGGTGCTTTTCAGATTTTTGGGATGGCACGAATTGCGCCAGCCAATTGTTAGAGAAAGTAGAGAAGCAGTGCAAGAAAGTTGGCACTGTTACAACTTTCTTTCCCCACATTTGCTGGATCGTTTATTTGAACGCCTTTATATTTCTCTGATTTTTTTTCTTGTTCTTCTTCTCATCAGTAGTAATAGAAACACTTTACTTTATTGTCATTGTACGTATGTACACAGTTTACACACACAACGAAATTCACATAACCCCCAGAGACCAGGCCCAACACACATAATCCCCAGACGCCCTCCCTCCCCCCCAAAAATTCCCCACCCCTAAACCACCCAAACATCGACACAACAGACCAAGTAGTGCTGTCCAACAGCTCACTGACGGTGGCCCTTTAGTTCATCGTTGAGTGCAATTATAGCTCTGGGATAAAAGCTATTCCGAAGACGTGCGGTCCGAGTTTGAATTGTTCTGTATCTTCTGCCAGAAGGCAACAAATAGTAGTAATAACATGTGGCCAGTGTCTTAGGGCAACACTGAGCACCACAGAAGGGTCTGAACGGGTATTTCTCAACCTTGGCATCTTAAAGAGGTGTGGACTTCAACTTCCAGAATTCCCCAGGGCTGACTGGGGAATTCTGGGAGTTGAAGTCCACACCTCTTCAAGAGGCTAAGGTTGAGAAACACTGGTATAAATCAGCAGCTTCCAATTTTTGGGCCCCAGGGAACTGTTCTGTTGGGGGGCGGGAGATGCCATAGACCGGAGGGTTAGTGTGGTTTTGCACGCTACCGAGAACCCACGCCTACACAGATGAAGCTTCATTTGCTTGTATGGCCCTGTTTTCCTAATGGGCGGTGAACCGGTACCAGTCTAAATCATACAGCTTGGAGAAGCAAGAAATTGAATGGCCAAAATCATTCCACATAATCAGTGAGGGAACGAGGAGATACCTCGGCAAGTAAGGGAAAGGACTGCAAGTATCTTTTGAGAGGATGAAAGAAAATGGATTAGAATCAAAGGTTAAAGACTGTTTTTGGCCCTTCTTCACATTAGGAGGAGAAGAGACAGAATAAGACGACAGAGCAAGGTTCCCTATTCTAGGTAGGGTATAAACTTCCCTTCTCTACTGTGTTTCCCCGAAAATAAAACAGGGTCTTATTTTCTTTTGACCCCCAAAATAAACACTTGGCCTTATTTTCGGGGAGGTCTTACTGTTTTTGAGGTGCAGGAGGCGGTGAGTGTGGTCACCTCATGGCTGCTGCTGTGTTGCAATATTTTCGGGGAGGGATTATTTTAGCGCATGCGCTCAAAAGCCTAATTGGGCTTATTTTCGGGGAAACAGGGTAGAAGTATTGAGGCAAGAGTTCGCCCTTGGAAAATTCATCTTCCGTAAGTGACAAAACCCAAGACAAGAAGCCAAAGGGGACAGAGGACACCAGCAGGGACCAAAAAGCTAATTTTCCGCCTTCCTACCAGGTTACTCAAATGAGAGACTTCCTCCGCAAGCCAGACGGGCTTGCCAAGCAAGCTACCCTGGCAATAGAAAACAGCACAGCCACTTTATAACACAAATCTCTGCTCGTCATTCGTCATTCTATCAACGAGGAATTTGGTGTGCCGACTGGCTGCATATCGTTGGCTAATTTATTACTGCTATTAAGCTGGTTACTACCCTATTTTTAACCCCAGGGTAACATGGATGACAGACAGGAAACAAAATTATAGTTAATTATAGATGAAGTGGGACCATGTAAGCTTACTACACAATCATCCTGGGCAAAGAGAGAGAGAGAGAGCAATTGCTCATTTTAGAAAAAAACAGAAACACTAATTTAGGAATAGATAAAACAAGTGGTAACTAACAACGTGACTGGATTCCATGGCAATAGCAATAGCACTTATATACCGCTTCCAGTGCTTCACAGCCCTCTCTAAGTGGTTTACAGAGTCAGCCTATTTGCCCCCAACAATCTGGGTCCTCATTTTACCCACCTCGGAAGGATGGAAGGCTGAGTCAACCTTGAGCCGGTCAGGATCGAACTGCAAAACTGCTGGCAGTCGGCAGTCAGCAGAATTAGCCTGCAATACTGCATTCTAACCACTGCGCCACCATGGCTCATAACACCAGTTATGTCTCTAGAAAGCAAAATCATGAAACTGCGTCACACTTACTGTGTTTTCCCCCAAATAAAATGGGGGTCTTATTTTCTTTTGACCCGAACCCTCCCCATCCCCAGAAATAAGCACTTGGCCTTATTTTGGGGGAGGTCTTATTATTTTTGAGGTACAGGAGCCGGCGAGCATGGTCACCTCATGGCTGCTGTTGTGTTGTAATATTTTGGGGAGGGCTTATTTTCAGAGGAGGGATTATTTTAGTGCATGTGCTCAAAAACCTAATTGGGCTTATTATCTTGGGGGGGGGTTTCTTATTTTTTGGGAAACTGGGTATTTTGGACACATCATATATGGGGGAATTCACTGGGGAAAGCAGTTACGTTTGGAAGAGGAGTTAGTGGTAAAAGGAAACCGTGCCATCAAAGAACACGATGGTTGGAGACCTTCGAAGCTGACACCAGCCAGAGCATGGGACAACTCACAGAAGCAGTGCAAGATTGGAAGATGTGGAGAGACCTGACCCACAGAATCACCCAAGAGTCCGATACGACCAAATGGATAACATCATGAACCTCAGTGGCGCAGAGGTTAGAGTGCAGTACTGCAGGCTACCTCTGCTGACTGCCGGCTGACTGCAATTCAGCAGTTCAAATCCCACCAGTCTCAAGGTTGACTCATCCTTCCATCCTTCTGAGGTGGGTAAAATGTGGACCCAGATTGTTGGGGGCAAGAGGCTGACTCTGTAAACTGCTTAGAGAAGGCTGTAAAGTACTGCTCTTGCTTGGGAAGGAAGGAAGGAAGGAAGGAAGGAAGGAAGGAAGGAAGGAAGGAAGGAAGGAAGGAAGGAAGGAAGGAAGGAAGCAAGCAAGCAAGCAAGCCAGGAAGGAAGGAAGCCAGCCGTGGTGGCACAATGGTTAGAATGCAGAATTTCATGCTGACTCTGCCCACTGCCAGGAGTTCAATCCTGACTGGCTCAAGGTTGACTCAGCCTTCCATCCTTCCAAGGTGGGTAAAATGTGGACCCAGACTGTTGGGGTCAAGAGGCTGACTCTGCAAACCGCTTAGAGAGGGCTGTAAAGCACTGGGAAGTGGTATATAAGTCTAGGTGCTATTGCTATCATCATCACCAGGTATCTAGATAAATTAATTAGATCTAGATAAATTAGAACATTCCCACCAATGCTAGCCAAAGGAGGCCGAGTTTACCACTCCGAAATTCTGCTTCAACCACTTCTATAATGCCAACACCAACTGCCACGTAGGCATGTGATTGCATAGCCAGGTAATCAGGACTCATCTGCTTAAGTCAGAAGAAGCTTTTTCCCACCTCCTTTTACGAATATTCTTGCGTGGAGCTGCAGCTATAAATGTTAGGTATTCTCAGGGCTGAGGGGCACAAATGCGAATTAACACTAGCAGCACCTCCCACTCTTTTTCTCACTTATGAAAGCTACACTCATCTCACATACGGACAACGAGGCAAGTGTTTTCGCAGCTGCTGTATATTATGTTCTTCTGCTTCCAAGACAAGCTCGAATTTGACTAAAGCAGACAGCCCCACAGCAGTTTCTTCCAATGGCCGTAATTATCATTATTTTCCTTTTAATCTTTGTATTTTTTTTTATCCATAAACATTTTGAACACATTAACACATATACTAGTAACAATAGTAATAATATAATATAACGGAATAGTTTTGGCTCAGTTTCTCTTTATATTAGCTTATTCATAATTCTGTTTATTATATTGGCATATTTATAATTAGGAACCATCTTTATCCGTAGCAATAATCTTTCTTCATCTAATTTCTACCTCTTACCTCTAACCACTCATAACCAATGACCATAATTAAAACAGCAGGTATGGCTATGAGATTCCAGCCCCTTTGTATGCAAAATTTATTGCATCACATTACATCCCAAGAAGCAAAGTCCTTCATGGAATCAAAGTCCAGAATCATTGCTGTTTCTGCTGCTATTTAACGTGAACATCAAGGAAGTGCTTTTTATTTTAGGTTTAATACGCCAAAGCTTCTTGCAAACCAGCTGAATTATCAGAACTGCAAAAGCACACAGATGCAAATAAAGTATCTTCAAGCAGTATGCATTTTTCACCAGAAGGGGAAGGAAAAAAAAAAAGAAGATAATGCCAATTTATTTTTGCACAATCGCTGCAACCCTCCCTCAGAGGCCAGGAAATTAAATGAAAAATAATTAGCACTGAATATCTCTAGAGGTGCAAGAAATTATTACAGAATTAGTATAAAGAAGGCAGACCGACCTAGATTTATGTATTTCAGGTGTGTGTGTGAGAGGGGGGGGGGGAGGAAGTGAGGGAACGAGAGACACAGAGAGAGACTGAGCGAGGGATGGAGAGAGATAAATAGTTATGAATCTGGAGTGGCAGTTTTGCTAGGAAATGCAATTGCCTTATCATATCGCTGAATGATGATTGTAACATATTCCATTTGCATGCAAATGTATTGAAACGTTATAAAGATGTTAGAAGATCAACCTGCCTTAGCAGATCTCCAATTGACCTTTATTCTATTTTATCAGACCAGTTAATTGTTTCTATTGTTGACTTGTCTATTCTAACTACCTGAAATGCAAGCTGGAGTTCAGGTGAAGCCATGGACAAGAGCAACAGGTCATCTGGCATTCCTTTCACCTAAGACTACCACCCAATGGTTGCTACCTTCCCCAGCTCGCTGCTCCAGGGGAAGAAAAGCAACAAAAAAAAAAAGGACCTTCCTTAGATTTGCAGAATTTCTAAGGGAACCAACCAGCAAGACGCACATCAAACCCGAATGGATCTCGAACTGAGATTTCATTTACTCACCAGGTCACAAAATTCAAATACCAACAGATAAGGGATGGCTTCCACATACTGGCCGGTACAGCGGAGAATATTGGGATGCTGAAGGATGCTGTTAAAAAAAAGTCCAGAAAAGAAATATAAAGACCAGTTTGTATTTGTGGCTTGCAACATTGAAAACTTGAGGGGGACAAAGGAAAATTATTCTCGGTCCGCTGATGTATTGGGAAAACATTTTAAAACTGAACACAATGAAACATTTTGCAGATGTGAATGCTATTAGCAAGCTTCTATAAAGGTAAAGGTTCCCCTCGCACATATGTGCTAGTCGTTCCCGACTCTAGGGGGCGGTGCCCATCTCCGTTTCAAAGCCCATGAGCCAGTGATGTCTGAAGACATCTCTGTGGTCATGTGGCCAGCATGGCTAAATGCCAAAGGCGCATGGAACGCTGTCATCTTCCACCAAAGGTGGTTCCTATTTTTCTACTTGCATTTTTGCATGCAGCCGAACTGCTAGGTTGGCAGAAGCCGGGACAAGTAACAGTAGCTCATGCCCTTATGCGGTGCCAGGGATTCAAACCACTGAACTGCTGACCTTTCAGATCGACAAGCTCAGCGTCTTAGCCACTGAGCCACCGCATCCCAAAACATCTCTATGTCCTCCTATTCCCAAATGTTAACTAAGCAGAACTCTTGGCTCACCTTCCTACAATTTAACCTGGCTTGGGTTTTTTGGGAATGGGTGAACTTGGCCAGGTTCATTGCCAAGTTCATGACTGCACTTCTACGTGCTCCAAATCTATCCTTGGCAAAGGCCCAAGAGGCTACTCACAAATATGGCTCCCCATGTCTCAAAAACCGCTCCTGTTCCTTGGGACTGGCACTGGCTTTTAACTCCTTCACAATGACTCTGGTTACACTGGTGCCAGTGTAAACTTCCCCCAGCAGAACCTGAAAAGCAAAAAAAATAAAAATAAAATAAAATCTCAGTTCCACTTCAAAGAGAACAACAACCCTGGCATGCAGGGCTGGCTGAGGGATTCTGGGAATTGAAGTCCACAGGTCTTAAAACAGGCCCAGGTTGGATATCCCTGCCCTAAAGCTTCTTACGGCAAAGATGGGTCAGCTTATACTTCACAACTGACTCAAGGGATTTGTTGTTGTGGGTTCACTTTTACCACTAAAAATATTTTAAGTGACAAGGAAATGCAGGAGAGTTGTAATATTCAGGGCACAGATTTCTTACCTTTCCAAACCAGCCATTTCCTATTTCTTGGATATAGTTTAGATTCTGCCGAGCAACCTGAGATTTCAGATCTTCTGTGATAGATGGAAAGAAAACACATTAAAAGAAGCAGTCACAAAATTTAGTTTGGCTAGATAAACAATTTTTCACAGAAATCCAATATAACTCTTACGTTACAATACAGCAAGACAAAATCATATTTGTCCTGACCTATCCTACCCATCCTACCCTACCCTATCCATAAGTGAATTGAAGCCACGTTCAATGTTGTGTGAACAGACTTCCTGACATTCTCCATGTCTCGCTTCCAATGTCTGCTCCGAGATATGTAGTGAGATTAGAAATCGTTCTGTTGAGGTAACAGCATCTGCCAGTGAAACGAGACCACTGGATGCAACCCAATATCGGTATTCCTTCCATGTACAATAAGTAGCACAACCAATGACATTATGAATCAAACCATTCCACTGAGTAGGAAAGCAGGGAGTCCAGCTGTTCTCCAAAGCACTGAAGGCAAGAAGCCATGGGTGGAAACCAATCAAGGAGAGAAGCAAACTAGGACCAAGGAGAAATTTCCTGACAGGGAGAACAATTAAACAGTGGCACAAGTTGCTTCCAGAAGTTGTGGGTGCTCCAACATAGGAAGTTTTTAAGATGAGATTGGACAACCCTTTGTCAGAAATGGTATAGGGTTTCCTGCTTGAGCAAGGGGGTAGGACTGGGAGACCTCAATGGTCCCTTCCAACTCTATATCTTCTATTCTGTTCTGTCCTATTCTAGTCCTATTTCCTATTCCTATTCCCATTCCTTATTCTATTCCATTCCATCCTATCCTGCTCTACTCTAATTCTATTAATTCTATTCTATTCTATTCCATCCTATTCTACTCTAATTCTATTCTATTTTATTCCATTTCATCCTATTCTTTTCTAATTCTATTCTATTCTGCTCTACTCTAATTCTATTCTGTTCTACTCTAATTCTATTTTATTCTATTCCATTCCATCCTATTCTTTTCTACTCTAATTCTATTCTATTCTATTCCATTCTATTCTTTTCTACTCTAATTCTATTCTATTCTGTTCTATTCTGCTCTACTCTAATTCTATTCTATTCTGTTCTCTTCTATTCTATTCCATCCTATTCTGTTCTATTCTATTCTGTTCTGTTCTACTCTAATTCTATTCTATTCTGCTCTACTCTAATTCTAATCTATTCTATTCTATTCCATTCCATTCCATCCTATTCTGTTCTACTCTAATTCTATTCTGTTCTATTCTAATTCTATTCTATTCGGTTCTATTCTGTTCTACTCTAATTCTATTCTATTCTATTCCATTCCATCCTATTCTTTTCTACTCTAATTCTATTCTATTCTGTTCTATTCTGCTCTACTCTAATTCTATTCTATTCTGTTCTACTCTAATTCTATTCTATTCTGTTCTCTTCTATTCCATCCTATTCTGTTCTATTCTGTTCTACTCTAATTCTATTCTATTCTGTTCTCTTCTGACTTGACGCAGCACATTAAACTCTAAATTCTAAGTAAACAGTTAGCATAATAACTGTAGATATATAATACACTAAGCTGAAACAAATATTCTATATTATGGCCTAGAACAATGTCCTATTTCGTACAATATACTGAGACAATAGCGGGGGATCCTATGCCCCAACTTTAGCTATCCTTGCATGCTCTGCAGATGCAAAGGCAACGGTCCTAAAGCTTCTTCTTTGTCTTGTGTCAGAGAGACCTCCCTAGCATTCCATCTGCCGCTTGGGTGGTTATGAACACGGCGTCCAGCTTCATGAACATTTCCCGGAGAGATCAAGCGATTTCAGCTGCTGAGGCTTTTCGTCCTTTTTCTCCCCCCTTGTGACTTTTTGTGTTTCGATCCCAAACAAAATAGAGGCAAATTTCCTATCTGCCACAGCGGATCTCATTCATGCTTAGAAAGCAAATTTGAATGTCACCCCTGCGGAGGACCAACGGGTGCCATGATGGAGGGGACAGGAGAGGAAGGGCAATTGCCTAATAGGGATGATGCTCCTACCTGTGGGAAGTTGGAATTGGGATGGAGCTGGGAGAGAAACACTGGGCAACGTGAGGGTAAACACTTCTGCGGGAGACTGATTGGTTGGGGTGTCCTCTGCGGGTGGGGTGAAGTCCAGTTCGTCATCAAAATTGTCTTCAAATTCCTACCAAGGCAAAAGGCAAAGAGATTAGCAGCTTGACAGAGACACGCCCTGTACAAAGAACCTGATTTGCATATGACAAACCCAGTTGATAAGCCGCGGCTGCATTGCTATGTAGATCACAGACATCAAACGCCCCTAAGCCAATTACTAATGCTATAATGCCATGTTTTAGAGAAGAATACATCTTTTGTTAAGAAGATGATTAGTCAACTTTGGGCTTGCTTAGGGCAATGTCTCTCAACCTCAGCAATTTTAAGACATGCAGACTTCGGCTCCCAGACTTTCCTGGTCAGCCCTGCAGTTCAAACATTGAAAGATGGCTAAGGCTGAGAACCTTGATGTAGGGTGTTTCAACGCATGATTGATGTGTTTCTTGAATACAATGGCCTTCCAGATGCTGGTAAACATCAGTTGTTAACCTCCCTCACTAGTCAGGACTGCTAGAAACAGATGTTCAGCCACCTACAGATACCTGATTCTTTGTGAGGTTAGTGCCTATAAAGGAAAATATTTGTAGCTCAGGGTTGACATGAGGGGTACTCTCTGAGTTTGCTTGCAGGCATTTCATTACCCAAACTAGGTAACATCATCAGTGCTAGAAGGGAATAAGGTGGAGGAGGAGGAGGAGGAGGAGGAGGAGGAGGAGGAGGAAGACTGTAGGGTCCTTGGTGCTCTCTGAGTTTGGTGGGGTTTTTTTTTTTGCAGATGTTTCATTACCCAACTAGGTAACATCATCAGTGCTAGAAGGCAATAGGGTTGAGGAGGAGGAGGAGGAGGAAAGGGAGGAGGAGGAAGAAGACTGTAGGGTCCTTGGTGCTCTCTGAGTTTGGTGGGTTTTTTTTTTTGCAGATGTTTCATTACCCAACTAGGTAACATCATCAGTGCTAGAAGGCAATAGGGTTGAGGAGGAGGAGGAGGAGGAAAGGGAGGAGGAGGAAGAGGAGGAGGAAGAAGACTGTAGGGTCCTTGGTGTTCTCTGAGCTTGGTGGTGGTGGTGGTTTGCAGATGTTTCATTACCCAACTAGGTAACATCATCAGTGCTAGAAGGGAATAGGGTTGAGGAGGAGGAGGAGGAGGGGGAGGAGGAGGAGGAAGACTGTAGGGTCCTTTGGTGCTCTCTTGAGCTTGGTGAGTTTTTTTTGTTTTTTGTTTTGCAGATGTTTCATTACCCAACTAGATAACATCATCAGTGCTAAAAGGGAGTTTGCTCTCTGTCTCTCTTCTAAAACTGATGAAGTTACCTAGTTGGGTAATGAAACATCTGCAAGAAAACAAGCAAGCTCAGAGAGCACCAAGGACCCCCTCATGTTAGTACCTATACTTGCAGAGATTGCAGATCTTACAATTCCAATACATTTGTTTACTTTTTAAATGTATTATTAAATGTATTTGTTGACCGTCCCAGGTCAAATGACTCCGGGCAGCTTAGAGGGTAAGCATAATAGGAACAGGGTCAACATAACTGTGTCCCCTAGTAGTTCAGAGATAAGATAAATGTGTTTCCTTTGCCAAAAAGGATGGTTTTAACTGCCATCTAATTTTCAAAGGTTCTTACACATTTTAAGATACAAGAATAGCAATGCACTGCTAAAACACAGCATCGAGATGCAAAGTACGCCTCACCGTAGCACAAAAATAACTTCATACCGACCATAAGTTAACACTAAAAATATATTCATGACTTAAGCTGCACATAGGTATGGCTGCCAAAAAGCTTTTGCTTCGCTTTTTTTCCCCTACACCAATGTGTACTTGCAACCCTAGTTTGACAAACCGGGCTTAATGGCAAAACACATTAGGCACCATATAGTCCCATATTTTTTTGAGAAACCATAATTTTGTCAGCCATGGCTGCACAGCTAATCTTAATTTAGCTACACAACCTTTTTGGACTGAACTGCAAAAGGAAATTGTTGTTGTTAGTTGCGAAGTCGTGTCTGACCCATTGCGACCCCAAGGACAACGTTCCTCCAGGCCTTCCTGTCCTCTACCATCCTCTGGAGTCCATTGAAGCTCACGCCGACTGTTTCTGTGTCTCTATCCAGCCACCTCCTTCTCTGCCATTCCCTTCTTCTTTTGCCCTCCATCGTTCCCAGCATGAGGCTCTTCTCCAGGGAGTCCTTCCTTCTCATTAGGTGGCCAAAGTCTTTGAGTTTCCTCTTCAGGATCTGGCCTTCTAAAGAGCAGACAGGGTTGATCTCTAAGACTGACCGGTTGGATGGCCTTGCAGTCCTTCTTCTTTTGCCCTCCATCGTTCCCAGCATGAGGCTCTTCTCCAGGGAGTCCTTCCTTCTCATCAGGTGGCCAAAGTCTTTGAGTTTCCTCTTCAGGATCTGGCCTTCTAAAGAGCAGTCAGGGTTGATCTCCTCTAGGACTGACCGGTTGGATGGCCTTGCAGGCCAAGGGACTCGCAGGAGTCTTCTCCAGCACCAGAGTCCAAAGGCCTCCATTCTTTGGCGCTCAGCCTTCCTCATGGTCCTTCACAGACATCCATTGCAACTGGGAAAACCGTGGCCTTGACTAGACGTTTCCCTAGAGGGGAACCTTTACCTTACATGCACAATGAACAAAAGGATTTCTTGATACCACTCACCTTGAAGTTAATCTCTTGATCTTTACAGCAGGAAATACAGTTTACAAGCAGTAGTATCAAAACTAAGAGGCCGCCGGCAGAAAGAACCACCAAGGAGTAGGAAATTTCAAAGGCTGTCTCTTCTCCTGGAACATAAATGGGGCTTACATTAATGCGGTTTAGGACACTATACAGTACATCAAAAACTGCAAACTTCAGGGGAAAGGAATTTAACATTCCTCATAATTTACTTTGGTAACAAATCCCTGCTTGCTGGCATGTTTAAGGAACCTTTTGTAAGGAAGACAGCATAAATAATAAGCGACCAGGTTTTCAGGATCAGTGACCCTCAATTTACGGCTTTTGATTTCTGGCAATTCCCCTTCCTACGCACACTTCTAATTTAACACAATAATTAGCACTAGGATTTCTTCTTTGTTCCTTCTTGCAGCTCATCAACTAGATTAAGCGCTAGCAGACAAGACTTTAGCGTGGATATCTTTTTATTGTTTGTTTGTTGTCCTGGGCATAAAATGGGTTAGGCGCTTTAAATCCACCATAGTATATCTTGCACTAGAAACAAGTTATTACACGTAAACTGCTTTCAAATTATATAAATTGGAACATGTGGTGTAACAGCAGCAGGATCCCCACATTCAACAGCAGGATGTCTCCAGCTGTTTAGAGGTTGGGAAAAGATTTTCTCTGTGAACTTTCTGGCAGCATCTGACTAGGACACACCTCAAACCAAAGGTTAGATGGAGATGGGATTTTGTCCAAAGTTATTACGTCTTTCTCTCAACTAACAGAAGTTATAAGTCTTCCAAATGTGACACATGCACAGACTAAAAAGATTCTTAATTATGATGTCTTGGAGGGATCCACTGATGTTGCGCATTGGCAATTATTTTTATATTACTGCCTAAAGCTTATTTGCTAAGCTGTTAACGAAGTATTATAATTTGTTTTGATTAGAACAAAAGCGCTTCTTAAACGTAATAGGAGCACCCTGAGATGAATGCTATAAAAACCTACCCAAATTTTGCTACATAATTTTTATCCCACTCCAGTAGGTCAAAGTCTTTGAGAGAATCAATAAAAAATCTCTAAAAGAAATTAGACATAAGATAAAGGCGACTGAGTAGGACGGGATGACTCTAAATCAAGCTGTAAAGATTATTTTCTGAGGTTAAATTCCAGCTTTTAAATATCAGTCAGGTATGAGAGGCAATAAATAAATAAATATTTCAATAATAGTCCTGTTTCCACCTAGGAAGAATCAAAATTGTATTTCAGAGAAAAAGAATGCTTTGAAAATTCAACAAAATGAGCAGCGCAGTTCAGCCGTGTGATTCATACAGACTCCCCTAAAAAAAAAAAAAATTACAGCCTGAAAAAAATAAATTTACAGGTAGTCCTCGCCTTACGACTACAACTGAGCCCAGGATTTAGGTTGCTGAGTGAGAAATTTGTTGAGTCACGCCTCATTTTACAACCTTTCTTGCCATATTTGTTAAGCGAATGACGGTGATTGTTAACGTTAGTCAGATGGTCGTTAAGTGAATCTTTGCCACCCCATGGACATTGCTTGTGAGATGGTCGCAAAAGGGGATCACGTGACCCGGGGGGAGGGAACTCCAGCCACCATAAATAGGAGTCAGTTGTCAAGAATCCGAATATAAATCACCATGGGGATGCCTCAAAGGTCATATAAGTGTGAAAAATGATCGTAAGTCCATTGTTTCAGTGGCATATATTCAAACTGTCACTAAGTGAACCATTGTAAGTCGAGGACTACCTATACTGAATGTCAATGCAGTAAAATGAAAAAAAAAGTAAAATAAAATAAAAAAAATTATGTATTTTTCTTCAAAAACCGGTTCCACATTTTATGACAGGGATAAAAAAGAAAGAAAATCTACACTTTAGACTGGCCATAAAGGCTCACAGTCTACAGGCGGTCCTCGTTTTACAACAGTTCATTTAGTGACCGTTTGAAGTTACAACAGCTGTTTTTCACACTTACGGCCGTTTGGTCATGTGATCAAAATTCGGATGCTTGGCAACTGACTCATGTTCCTGACGGTCACAGCAGTGTCCTGAGGTGACGTCATCCCCTTCTACGACCTTCTGACTAGCGACATCAATGGGGAAGCCAGAGTCAGATGCAGATGAACAGAGTTCGAAGGTACCCTGTAGGTCATCTGGTCCAGCGGTCACCAATTGCTGGTCCGTGAGAAAATTTTGGTGGTCCGCAGAAAAATCATTTGCACTAAATACTATTTATCTTTTTTTTAAATCCGTATTAGTGGCCCGCGGGATTTAAAATTATGAATTTAGTAGTCCCTGGGATCCGAAAGGTTGGTGACCCTGGATCTAGTTCAAACCCCCCACCGCCCAAGCAGGAGACCCTACATCTGTGATGGCGAGCCTATGGCATGAGTGCAAAGATGGCACGCAGAGACCTCTCTGTGGGCACATGCACAATTGCCAGCTGCTCTTCTGGTTTCTGGCAGCTGGTCTTCATGGGCACCGGAGCACCGGAAAATGGTCTGAAAACAGCCCCCCAAATGGCCAAAAAACAGGCCTTTTGGGGGCTGTTCCCAGGCCATTTTCGCGCCTGAAAAAGGCCTGAAAACAGCCTGAAAACGCCCCCCAAAACAGGCATGTGCCTGCCAGCCATCTGGTCTTTGGGTTTCCAGAGCTCTGGCGCGCATGCACGGGCATTCAGTTTGGGCACACGGTGCCGAAAAGGTTCGCCATCATGGCCCTACACCATTTCTGATGAATGGCAGTCCAATCTCCTTGAAAATTCAATTAGCCACCATGCTACTAATTTAGTAACTGCAGGGATTCACTTAGCAACGGTGGCAAGAAAAGTAGTAAAATGGAGCAAAATTCACTTAAAGAATGTTTCGCTTAGCAACAGGAATCTGGGGCTCAATTGTGGCCATAAGTCGAGGACTACCCGTACAAACAGAGACAGACACACACACCATGCTGTGTAAGAAACCTCACCGAGAATAAAACGACACTCCTGATTTGACAGCAGGGACGTGGGAGTCTCAAAAGCAGAAGAACCGTAGCATTGAATGATCACAGCAGAGAGAGTGGCTAAGATGCTCGCCTTAAAACTAGGAGAGAACAAGGGCCTAAAACTCCCTTCGGAAGGGGGTTTAGCTGGAGATCACCCCAAAAAGATCCAAGAGCAACTTTTTAAACTCTACTTCCACCTGCATATCTGCCTTGAGGATCTCTAAGAGACTTGCTTATACAGGCCTTGTGCTAGAAGTCATCCCGAAGCATAAGAAAAGTCATGAATGTAAATTAATTTTTAAGCGAGCGTGCCCGAACCTGAGGCGGACTCTGCTTTCTTCATCTTGGTTACCTTCCTGACTACTGGTAGAAAGACATTTTTGTCCTGCTGCAATCTCATCCCGATGGCTTGGGTGGAAAGCCATGAGGATGCTTGCCATCGCTTGTTCAGAATCGGCTTATGGAGTTTGACTCAAAAAAAAAAAAAAAGAGACATTGAAGGGGCTCTCCTTCAACACTTCCTTCATAATGATGGCTTTGACCTTCATGGAGCTAAACATTAAGGTGCCAGAAGTCTAAGGAGGTTCTCAGTCATCCAGGTCATGGTTGTCCCAAAGGTGCTTTTTCAGGAGGCCACTGAACTTTCTGGTGTCAGGGTTCCAAATAGCATCCCAAATTAAATCAGAGTCCAAGGCAAAGTATTGCTCAAATTTCCAATTTATTAAGAGAGCCATCTTGGCATGTTTGGGAAAACCCGAATCTGAAAGCTTCCAGGTTTTCCCCACCCAGTTCAAGATCTTGCCCCCCCCACCCGCAAGTCCATCACATGGTCCAATCTCCCACTGCCACAAAGACAGATTCCACCCTTCCAGTTCTGCCCAGGTGCAGCGACAAAGGATGACCTTGACTTTCTAAGAAGAATGTTATTATGGCTACATGTCATCTAACTCTGTACAATCCCCCCTCCCATTTTCCCACCATAGAAAATGCATAGTAGAATAATAGAAAGTGTGGCAGGCCAAAGATCCAAAAGCAAAGATGGCTGCAGGCCTGACATCAGGGTCGTCAGGCATTAAATATAATGCCAATGCTACCCTTGTGCAGAGACAAAATAATAATTTGAAAAAATGGCACCCTGAAAGAGGGAAGGAGCTCTGTACACAGGCACAACATATGTTCATAACGCAACTGTACAATCAGAAGTTAAACAAATGGTTATTTCAGGCCTATTTGTAGGATACCAGCAAAGCCGGAAATTAGCTAGAAGAGCAGGGAAGAGTGTGTGCCACAATTATATCACACCCAATATGAAGTTGCTAAGTCACCTTGCCTCTCCCTTAACAAACAAAATAAACGCAGCTATTAATCCCGCTTTCCACTCACAAAGCAGGACATGTAAAAAGATGTGCTGCCTTGAGCCCCATCACATTATCCCAACCAATCAGAGCCTCCGATGTTGAAGGTGATCAGCCAGTCAGGTCTGGTAGGGTTATTCAGGCCATGGAAATGTGCTCATCACCCCCAAGTTTATTTTATTTATATTAAAAAAAACACACACACAGACATACATGGCCTCAAAATCTTATAACAGCTTTTATAACCCGGATGTTTCAGATTGTGTTGAGGGTTTCAGGTTCCCTATTTCCCACCCTTGATCGAGGAAGCACCCCAGTTTCACAAAGATTCAAATCTGGAGATTGAACTTCGAATGCAATTCAATCCAAGCCTCCAAAGCAGCTTTTAATTTTTTTTTTTACCTCTCCTGGAATAATCAAGACATATTCCACACTGCTGGATTTTGCTCATCTCAAAAGCTTATTTTATCAAATCCATCTGGGAAGTCAAATCAATTCACTTTCCCAAATTAACATGAGTTATCGCATCGATGATGATCCAAACAAAATCAGAGCCAGTTTGCATACAAGCAGGATAGTGAAATCACTGTTTAACGTGGTTCGCCCACTGACAACAACTACTGCTTAAAAATCACAAAGAAGCCAGAGACACAATTCCTGTCCTAATCTCAGGGGCAATCAGGCAAATCTCCCTTTTCCCTTCCCATGCTCCAGATAATCTTGAATTCTAAATCTCTCACTAATGTAGCAAACTCAAAATAGCAAATCCGTGGATGCTTCATGACTATCGTCTTGGCTAATATAAGCAGCCTATTATCTGCAGGACAGTTAAATGTTTCTAATCGTTAACCACAAGGCAACCACAGAAGGCAGCTATGCAAGCTGGAGATGACTTTTCACTTCTGCATTTCCAGATCCCCGTGAAATGGGCAAGAGAGCTGGTCAATTATTTTGCAATGCACTGTGACTGAACCTTTTACCAGCCCTTCAACAACAGCTGCCAAGGACAAAAGGAGAGAAGGGTGGGGGGGATAAGCAGGTCCCAAGCAGCAGCCAAGAAAAGGGGGGAGGAGGGGGGGAGAGAGAAGATATTTGCTCCTGTTGGGTACAGGATAGAGATATAGCATAGTATGGATACCTGCAGTGTAAATTGTACATAACCTATAGAGCAAAAGATAGGTGCCAATCCACCAAAAGATTTGTAGCTGATTCTATATGTTCCTTTCCTGACTTACCTTATTTTTCGGAATAGAAGACGCACCTTCCCCACCACCCCAAAAAGAAGGTGAAAATCTGGGTGCTTCTTATACACAGAATACAGCATTTTTGGCCTACCGAAACCCTGCCCCCTTTGCAAAAATGGATGTGCAGAGGGTTTGGGAGGCTTGCAAAGTGCTCTAGGGGGCTGGCAAAGGCAAAAACAAGCAAAAAAGGAGCCGCTTTTGCTTGTTTTTGCCCCCCTCCCCCCCCGGGACACTCTACAAGCCTCCCAAAGCTCTGCATGCCCCCCCTTTTTTTTAAAAAAAACGAGGCCTGCAGAGGGTTTGGGGGGCCTGCAGAGTGCAAAAACTTCTTTTTTAAAATTTACCTCTTCAAAATCATGGTGCGTCTTATACTCTGGTGCGTCTTATAGTCCAAAAAATACAGTAATTCAAAAGTTAAGACTTGGGTGTTTTCAATTAACTCTACTAGATTCACTGTTTGGGCTGGCATTTAATGATTGGGATTAAACAAAGGAGGGCCTTTTCATTCATCCTTACAACAACAATAATATAACACTTCATTTTACCGGAAGTAGCATTTTCCATTTTAAACTTTGCCCCTGGCTGGCATGGGAAAAAATAGGAACTGTAAAATGTTTTACGAAAAGAGAGAACTCTGAACCATGAAGATCACACTGTAACCTAAAGCAAAAATCTGGTAAGTCCAATGATACAGAGCAGTGAGAAGCCAGAGAGGTATGTAACAAAACTGGAGTAGCAAGAAACAAAATCCGTGTGTACAGAAAGCAGGAAGAAATTGTCTGCGTACTGAAGACCAAACCCCAAAGAAAGTACAATAAAAGAAGGCGGGGGAAATCTCAAAGCAACAACTGGAGAAGCTCAGAAAGACCTGGAATTGAACAGGAAAAAACCCCAAATTTTACAACTTTCAACTGAAGGGGAAAAGTTACCATTACCACAGTATGTGTGATAGGGACATGGTGGCTCAGTGGCTAAGACGCTGAGCTTGTCAATCAGAAAGGTCGGCAGTTCGGCGGTTCGAATCCCTAGCACCGCGTAACGGAGTGAGCTCCCGTTACGTGTCCCAGCTTCTGCCAACCTAGCAGTTCGAAAGCACATAAAAATGCAAGTAGAAAAATAGCGACCACCTTTGGTGGGAAGGTAACAAACAGTGTTTTGTGCGTCTTCGGCATTGAGTCATGCTGGTCACACGACCATGGAGATGTCTTTGGGTAGCGCCGGCTCTTCAGCTTTGAAACGGAGATGAGCACCGCCCCTTAAGAGTCGGGAACAACTAGCACATATGTGCGAGGGGAACCTTGACCTTACAGTATGTGTATTTTGTGCTCACAATGTTCAATCCACACACAGGACCTATGCAGAGTCAGGCAAGCTTGCTAATCTTATGTTTGGCAGATGGGGATGTTTTAATGGTCACTCGTTGAAGTTGGTCAAAACATCTGGATTCCCCCACTTTGAGAAGGCTTAAGAAGAGCAACATAATTGCAGTATCATCGCCTTATATCCATTGTCTTTCAAAATTGGCATGTGTGAACTTCAACTCCCAGAATTGCCCAGTCAGCCTGGCTGGCTGGGGAACTGTTAGAGTTGAATTCTGCAGATCTTAAAGTTGCCAAGTTTGAGAAACAATGATTTAGACCATCAAGCAGGTATACTTGGAAAGCAAAACCAAAAAAAATCTATCTTTACATTTTAAAGGAATATTTCATTCCTTGCCAAATGTAAAACTTGTGTCTCATGACATGAGATCAAAGTCCAAAGGTGCTTTGCTTCCACACCCGAATGTACACTTTGACCACACATTCACTGACTTTCTTTTTTAAAAAGAAAAAGCAGATATCTTCATTCAATTCAGGGATTGCAAGAACAGACACTGATAAATCAGTTACTAAGAAGAACAAATTTCCTTAGCTTTTATTAATAGCATAGCCAAGGGACTTGGCACCAAAACTAACCCCCCCCCCCCAAAAAAATCTATCTACTTACATTCTTCCTTCAATGTTTTGCTGGTTTATGCATTTCATCCTCCAGTTCCGAGCAGGAGTACAGCACTTGTCCCAGTTTAAATAATGGGAATGTAAGGCTGTAAACCTTTACATATTAATGATGATTACTCTTGAAGCCTATCTATTCTAAAATCGGGAGTTTTAAAGAAGAGATTGGACAACCATTTGTCTGAAATGGTTTAGGGTTTCCTGCCTGAATAGGAGGTTGGATTAGAAGACCTCCAAGGTCCCTTCCAATTCTGTTATTTGACGCTATGCATCTAATTTAAAAGCTGTTCTGTTCAACAATGGAGCTGGCATCTAGCAAGGATGCACAGAACCAAAGTCTTAGTACAGTATGTGGGAATTTTGTTACAAGTAAGATGACGTTCTACTTTAAAAGCAGAAGGAAATTTATCAAGGGATAGGTACACCACTCAGTTTGAAGGTAGCCACCCTTCCTGTTTCAACACAGAAACTGTGACAGTGCGAGAACCAAAAGATACATTTCAGGTATTGCACATAATGATGGTTCCCATGTCGAACCAAAATACAATATATTTACGCTTTGAAACCTCCTCACAACAATACCAGGAACTCTTTCCAATGTTGACATTTGGTTATTTTAAAATCCATTTTTGCTCCTGCTGAATTTATACTTCATGAACCACATTCAATACGAGGGGAAAAATATGGAAGACAAAAGGTTTCAGCAGTTGTAGCAAAAGATAAGATGTGAAAATATTAGGATAAGCTACTTTTGATTTCTACTAAACTTCAGATCATGACAATAATCTTCAGACCAGGGCAATTATACTTTATTCAAGACCTGAGATGAATAGAGATTAGAGATGAATAGAACAAAGATGATTCAATTAATCAAGCTAACAGAATCAACTGTATTACTTCCTTGAAGACTAGTTAGCATCTGAATCAGTATCATAAAATGTTTGGAATCCAAAAGGCATGTTAATAACCAATAAGTTGTTTCTTAAAAGAATGAATACATTCAGAAAGGTTATGTCCAGTTATTTGTCACAACTTGTCACAATTTGAATTTCTAGGTTTAGACACAGAATGACATTGAATGATTTGTGGGGTTCTTAAATACATGGGAACAAGACAGGATAGTGGTTCGGATAGTGATAAGATAGTGATTCTTATCCATTCTAGTTCCTTTTTTTAATATCGTGCTACTAAATGTTTGTGTCCTTTGCCTCCACAATAGGCTTGCTCCAGTGAAGGAAAATCTTTATGCAAGTGTAAGGGAAGATTTGATGATGATAGGCTATAAGTACCTAGTTTTATCTCTCTTGTATTCGCAGAGGTCAAGAGTTTCGTGGCATTTTAAAAATTAACCTGCTTAACATAGCTCTTTTCACAAACTAAAAGCATACCTATCACTATTGGCATGAAGCATTTTGTTAACTGGGTAACTTTTAGACATCAACACACAAACACATAAAAGCAGACCAAACTGCAAAAAGAATTTTAAGGTTGTGATGTTTCTACCCAAAACTCAGGTTTGCTTAGAAAACATGCAAAGTGTGATTTATAACAGCAGAACTGAACAATCTGTCTTTTATCCTCACTCCCCCCCCTCCATCCGTGTAAGGTGAGATTCTTCCTTTCTCACATCAACACATAGATCTGCAAATATATAACGAGGGAGGGAGGGAGGAGGGGGAGAGAGAGAGAGAGAGAGAGAGAGAGAGAGAGAGAGAGAGAGAATGAATTTCTAGGATGTACCCTGATGGACGATACAAATAATGAACTATAATAACTGATTGTGGTCAGCAAATGGATATTAATGATGAAGTAGTGTCATAAGAAAAGGATCAGAAGAATGATTAGGGAAGACATGAAAGCAGGTCAAGAGGCCAAGGACTTAAAACAGAAAGATGGCGAACATCTGGAAGAATGTCATAAGTCAGGTATTTCATAGTGGAAGAGACTACCTTGGGAAATGCAGATGTTTCAACAGAGACTGCCAAGACACTTGTTAAGGAATGAGAATTCCTGCAGAGGTGGGACTTGATTACCAAAGACCCTTCCCTAACATCCTATGATTCTATATCGGAAGAATTTCCTAACCCTGTGAGATGTTCAACCATGAACTAGGCTGCCTTCAGGAGACACTAGAGTCTCCTTCCCTCCAGATGTTTAAACAGAAATGTTTCAACATGATGTCAGCGTTCCAATATTTGAGGGGCTGCCACAAGAGGCGGCCAACCTATTTTCCAAAGGACCCAAAGGCAGAATAAGCAGCAATGGATCTTGAAATGAAAATAAACAAACCAAACCAGATTATTATTATTATTCATTATAATTATTATTGCATTCCAGTCGACTCCAGAGAAACACCTACAGGAGAGAGGATGGATGCTGGAGTCTTGAGGGGTGAAGAGAGATCCATGCAAGCTGTTGGAGAAGGAGGAGGTCCATAATGGGAATGGCAATCAGAAGAGAAGGCACCCCCCACCCCCAACAAAAGCACTGCCCAGAATCACAAAGAGGGGGGGGAGATGACAGCTATATAAATTTTATTTATTTGATTTATTTATTTATTGGTTTTATATGGCTATGTTTATTTATTTATTTATTGGATTGATAGGACAATATTTATTGATTGGATTTATAAGGGCTATATTTATTTATTTATTTATTTATTTTATTTACTTATTGGATTTATAGGGCTATATTTATTTATTTACTATTGGATTTTTATATACCAATAATTATTGATTGGATTGATAGGGCTGTGTTTATTTACTTATTGGATTGATAGGACTTTATTTATTTATTTACTTACCGGATTTCTAGGACGACATTTATTGATTGGATTGATAGGGCTTTATTTATTTATTTATTTATTTACTTACTGGATTTCTAGGGTGATATTTATTGATTGGGTTGATAGGGCTATATTTATTGGTTGGGATTTATCGATTGGATTTCTAAGGATGATTCACTTGCCCTCAGTGACTCCGGCCAAGCTTACACAAACCATCAAAACTCCTTTTGGACGACCCCATCATATAATCCCAATATAAAAAGAATACAAGCAATCGTAAACCCCCCCCCCACACACACACAGACCACACATACATACACCCCAACCCCCGGCGACAACCTGCCATCAAACTTGTGCCCCTTTGAGGGTTTCCATGCATCCCCCCCTGGGGTCCTCCTGTTCCCCACCAGACCCAGAATGGATGAATCCATGACTCACATAAGAGAATAAGGGTAAGCTGGGGGGTGGGGGGAGAAACCCACCCACCTCCTCGACTGAGCCCTTCCCCCCCCCAATTTCCCTGCACGGGCTTCAGCCCCCCCTCCCACTCCCCCATATTGGCACAACAACCCGGCCAGGTAGGTAGGTAGACCTGGCTAGGTGGCTCAGTAGCTAAGACTTGCTGAGCTTGTCGATTAGAAAGGTTGGCAATTCGGCGGTTCGAATCCCAAATATAGGTCTCCTCCTGCGTGAGCAAGGGGGTTGGACTAGATGACCTCCAAAGTCCCTTCCAACTCTGTAACGGTTAACCTACGTAGCCTGAGAGATTCGATACGAACGCGGGGAAGGGGGGGTGTCATGACGGCCGGGGGGTGCAATCCAACCCCCCCTCTCCTCAAAAGCCCCCCCGCCCTGTCTTTTTCCCGGGGG
Source organism: Thamnophis elegans (assembly GCF_009769535.1). Lineage (NCBI taxonomy): Eukaryota > Metazoa > Chordata > Lepidosauria > Squamata > Natricidae > Thamnophis > Thamnophis elegans. The sequence continues at coordinate 6,029,936 of NC_045554.1, forward strand.
AGGGGTGTCTTTCCGCTCCTCCCGGCTTCTCACCTGGCCCTGCCGGGGGCAGCGGAGCCGCCTGCCCGCCGCCCAGCCAACAGCAGAGGAGTCCGAGCTCGCCCCAGCCGATCCCGGGGGGCAGCAGCCGTCCCGGCATCCCTCCGCCGCCTCACGGGAGGCTCCAGGCGATTCTTCAGCACGGCCGGGGCCTGTCTCGCCTCAGCCGGCGGGGCTCGGAAAGGCCGGCATGGGTTCTCCGCCGGAGAAAAACGGCGCCAAGCAGCAGCAGCAGCAGGCCGAGGAGGGAGGCCCGGTGGAACCGCCGTTTACCTCACGAGGCACGGCCGGCAACGGCGCCTCGCCTCATCCCCCGCCGCCGCCATCTTCCGGGTTACCTGAGAGAGGGCGACGCCGGGATTGGCCGCCGGAGACGGATTGGCTGGCCGGTGGGCCAATCGGCGTGGGATCCGCTCCCCGAGGAGACGGGGGAGGGCTAGCACGACGGGGGGGCGGGAGTCCGCCCTGAAGTGACAGCCGCGTCGCAGCCAACCGGAGGCGTTGCCCCGCCTCCTCCGCGTTAAGACAGCAGCGCGTGGGGGTGAAGAGGGGGGGGGGAATGTGAAGCTGCAAGAGGCGGGGTTTGGTTCCCCAGATTGGCATGAGAAGGGAGCAATTAAATTTGCCCTCTTTTTTTCCCACTCCAAGGTGGGCGGGGACTGTATAAGAGTTCGCGGCTGAGATTTATAATTGGCAGGAGGTGCCCACCAATCGGATAAGAGGGAGGGCGGGCCTGGAACGAAAGAAGGCTTTTAAAGGCTTGGTCCTAATTCAGATCTTCCAAAGGCACTCTGTGCATGCTCAGGGGCGTTTGTGTGCGATGTTTTGTTTCTGCACTTTATTCTGCGTCTATTCCCTTAATAGTTACATTTTTTTTAAAAAAAAATAAAGCAACCGATAAATCAAGGGTGATTTGCAGACTGGGACACATAAAACAGAAGGAAAGGTCGTGGGAAGGAGAAAGGAAAATAACGCAAACACCCGCTCTTATCATTAAACTCTTTCTCCTTATCATAATAGGTACCTGCAAGAGCTTGGAGTTAAGGGCAAGGGATTGCCAATCACAGGCGCTGCCCAAATTTCTATCTCGGGGCAACCTGACTAATAACAAATAAAATAAAATAAAGCAAAATAAAATAAAATAAATAATAAAATAAAATAAAATAATAAAATAAAATAATAAAATAAGCAAAATAAAATAATAAAATAAGCAAAATAAAATAAAATAAGCAAAATAAAATAAAATAAGCAAAATAAAATAAAATAAGCAAAATAAAATAAAATAAGCAAAATAAAATAAAATAATAATAAAATAAAATAATAATAAAATAAAATAAACTAATAAAATAAAATAAACTAATAAAATGAACTAATAAAATAAACTAATAAAATGAACTAATAAAATAAAGTAATAAAATAAAGTAAACTAATAAAATAAAATAAATTAATAAAATAAAATAATAATAAAATAAAATAATAATAAAATAATAATACAATAAAATAACAATAAAATAAAATAAATAATCAAATAAAATAAATAATAAAATATAATAAATAAAGTAATAAAATAAAATAATAAAATAAAATAATAAAATAAAATAATAAAATAAAATAAAGTAATAATAAAATAAAATAATAAGTAAAATAAAATAAATAATAAAATAAAATAATAAACTGAAATAATAAACTGAAATAATAAAATGAAATAATAAAATGAAATGAAATCCTTCCTGATAGGATTGTCTGCAATGGTACTGCAGGTCTCTGGTTTCTCATTTAAAATTGCATCTACACAGTGAGAAACACCTTCGGTGTAAAAACCAAACATCTTTGAATTTAAAATGTTTTTATGCATGTAAGAATATTCCTTGAACTCCCGACTCCACCCACATGGCTATTCTAACGTCTCTCATCATATGTCTCATTATATCAAAATAACATACAACTCAGATGATCAAAGGCCTGGAGACTAAGCCATATGAAGAATGACTCCAGGTTTTGGGTCTGGCTAGTCTAAATAAAAGAAGAATTGGGATGACGTGATAGCAGCCTTCCAGTATTTGAGGGGCAAAGAAGAGGTGGTCAAATTATTCGTCAAAAGCCCCAGAATACAGGACAAGAAACAATGGTTGGAAACTAACCAAAGAGAGAAGCAGCCTGGAATTAATTAAGGGTTAGGTTTAGGATTAGGGGTTAATTTTAGGTTTAGGGTTTACAGCGTGCTTCTGTCTCCGCGCTGTTGTCGCCCTGTTGATGACGTCAGCGATGCAGTTTAGTCGAGCGCGGTTTAGTCAAGCGTGGTTTTGTGGTGGAACCATATGGCTCAGGACCAGCATATTTGCGAGACCGCCTACTGCCACACACCTCCCAACGGCCGATAAGATCCCACAGGGTGGGCCTCCTTAGGACGCCGTCAGTCGGACGGTGCCTGCTGGCGGGGCCTCGGAGGAGGGCCTTCTCTGTGGCTGCTCCGACCCTGTGGAATCAGCTACCCCCAGAGGTCCGGACCTCACCTACCCTCATGGCCTTCAGAAAAGCTGTTAAAACCTGGCTGTTCCGGCAGGCCTGGGGCTGTTGACCTTATTATGTAGGGTCCTGCCCCAATCTGAACGTATGCGTGTTGGGGAATTTTTAAATTTTTATTTTTTGTTTGTTTTTCTTTTCTTGTCCTGTGTAAGCCGCCCGGAGTCCTGGGCGGCCTATAAATCTAATAAATAGAAATAGAAATCTATTGAAAGCACAACCTTTCCAAACCCAACCTTTCCAAGACCAGCCAAACCCAGCTAAATGCAAATTAAACTTGTTTAAATCATACAGCAGTGCAAGTTAAACTGGTTACTGGACACGTCCTTCCCATTTATAAAAGAGCAAATGACTATTCCTCGCTTTTCGTGGTGTTGCAGAAAATGAGACAAGACCAGCTCTTTGTCAAAGGGAAAGGTTTATTTGCGCAAAGGTTCAGGAGCAAAACCTGAACCCCGAATGGCAGTTGTGTAGAGTCTTTTATACTCTTTGACAACTTATCGATCATCCCCAAATACCTGGCCTTCCTGTGTCACGTAGACCCCTTTCCTGTCTCATGTAGACCTCTACACAATCTCCCAAAACAGAGACATGACATTCATTACTCATTTACCTCCCCACAGGGGGTATTGGTACAAATATCCTGTTTCATTTGTTTTAGGTAGGGGAAGCAAACAGAACAACTAATCTTAAAGGTAATCATTCCTTTTTCCCATTCCACATGGTCAAGAAACTTTTAATACCCAAAGAATCTGTCTAGTTGTCAAATTGGACTACTGCAACGTGCTCTATATGGGGCAGCCCTTGAAGAATATTCGGAGACTTCAGCTTGTCCAGAATGCAGCCGCGCAAGCGATCGTGGGTGTACCTCGGTTCACCCACGTAACACCTATCCTCCGCGAGCTGCACTGCCTACCTATTGGTCTCCGGATACGCTTCAAGGTGCTAGTCGTCACTTATAAAGCCCTTCATGGTATTGGACCTGGGTACTTGAGAGACCGCCTGCTGCCAATTACCTCCACTAGACCGATTAGATCCCACAGATTAGGCCTCCTCCGAATTCCATCCGCCGGCCAGTGTCGACTGGCGACTACCCGGAGGAGAGCCTTCTCTGTGGCTGCTCCGACCCTCTGGAACGAGCTCCCTGTGGAGATTCGAACCCTCACCACCCTCCAGGCCTTCCGCAAAGCCCTTAAAACCTGGCTGTTCCGACAGGCCTGGGGCTAAAGAGCTGTTGCCCCCCCCTCTCGAATGGTATGACTGTTGTGAGTTTTAAATTATATATTGTTATGTTTGTTTTTTAAATTTTTGTCTGTGTCCCCCTTCCCCGGTTCGAGTTGTGAGCCGCCCTGAGTCCCCTTCGGGGGAAAAGGGCAGCATATAAATACAATAAACTGAACTGAAGTGAAATTCTCTTTTAGTGGGGTAAGCATCCTAGGAAGCAGCTTGAACCCACAGCTGTTAAGCTCCGAAACTTCCTCTTGCTTTACTTTAAATGACCGACAGTCCTTAACTTACAACAATTCATTTAGGGATGGTTCAAAAGCATTGAAAAAAAGTGACTTCGGACCGTCGTTTCGCACTTAACGACCGTGGTGGCGCCCCCCACAGGCACATGAACTAACTTCGGACGCTTGGCAACCGACTCGTATTTACGACGGCGCCCCAGGGTCGCGTGATCCCATTTTGTGACCTTCCGACAAGCAGAATCAGCCAGATTCACTGAACAACTGTGTGACTAATTTAACAGTAGCAGGGATTCATTTAACAAAGGCGGCAAGAAAAGTCGTAACATGGGGCAAAAGTCACTAAATAGAGCCCGGGTGGCGCAGTGATTAGAGTGCCGTACTGCAGGCTACTTCAGCTGACTGCTAGCTGCAGTTCAGCGGTTCAAATCTCACCAGGCTCAAGGTAGACTCAGCCTTCCATCCTTCCGAGGTTGGTAAAATGAGGAGCCAGATTCTTGGGGGCAAATAGGCTGACTCTGCAAACCGCTTAGAGAGGGCTGTAAAAGCATTACGAAGCGGGATATAAGTCTAAAGGCTACTGCTTTTCCTTCTTTCTCTCCTTCCTTCCTTCCTTCCTTCCTTCCTTCCCTCCCTCCCTCCCTCCCTCCCTCCCTCCTTCCTTCCTTCCTTCCTTCCTTCCTTCCTCCCTCCCTTCCCTCTTATTTCCTTTCTCATTCTCCTTCCTGGTGGCACAGTGGTTAAAATGGAGCATTGCAGGCTGACTCTGCCAACTGTCAGCAGTTCAATCCTCATGGGCCACAAGGTTGACTCAGCCTTCCGTCCTTCCTAGGTGGGTAAAACGAGGATCCAGATTGTTGTGAGGGGCAAGAGGCTGACTCTGTAAACTGCTTAGAGAGGGCTGTAAAAGCATTACGAAGCAGGATATAAGTCTAAAGGCTATTGCTTTTCCTTCTCTCTCTCTCTCCTTCCTTCCTTCCTTCCTTCCTTCCCTCTTATTTCCTTTCTCATTCTCCTTCCTGGTGGCACAGTGCTTAGAATGGAGCATTGCAGGCTGGCTCTGCCGACTGTCCGCAGTTCGATCCTCATGGGCCGCATGGTTGACTCAGCCTTCCGTCTTTCCTAGGTGGGTAAAACAAGGATCCAGATTGTTGGGGGTCAAGAGGCTGACTCTGTAAACCACTTAGAGAGGGCTGTGAAGCACTGTAAAGCAGTATATAAGTCTAAGGGCTATTGCTAATAAATTTCTCACTTAACGACATAAACATTGGGCTCAATTGTGGTCGTAAGCCGAGAACTATCTCTACTCAAGGACCGAACAAGTCTTTAGCAGTTTAACAGAGGCATTTTCCTGGAGGCTGCATAGCCCTTCGTCTCTCTATTTCAGGTGGACTCAGCCAGATTCTTTGCAAAAGGAGAAATACTTTTTAAAAAACCAAGCAGAAAGCAAGGGGGAGAGAGAGAGAGAGAGAAAAGAGAGAGTGAAATATTCCACCTCTTGTTCGTGATCCAATTAACATCCTCTAAAAAAAGACTTTTTTTTTAAACACTTCCCACGCCAAGCAATTTGCGTAATCATGCTGGTGACAATAGCGGTGCATAATTAAGAAACCCTGCAGCTGATGGGGTTAGATAACCCAATTTTTGGTACGGAGGGAAGGGAAAAAAACAAAACAATTCTTGTATTTCAATAAGAAAGCGACTTGTTCAAAAAGCTTTATATGAGTTCAAGCACCCGTTGAAATCTGCGTTCGTCTCCCCACTTTTGATAGTTGTGGTGTTCCACTACTGGTACTACAGCCAGTCCTCGACTTAGTGACCGCAATGGAGCCCAAAATGGATGTCGCTAAGTGAGAAATTGGCAACAGCCGTAAGTGTGAAAAACGGGTCCTAAGTCACTATTTTGAGTCCCGTTGTAACATCCAACGGTCTCTAAGTGAGCTTGATTACTATCTTAACAACGGCAGTGGTTCGCTTAATAACTGTGGTAAGAAAGGTCGTAAAATGAAGCAAATTTCACTTAACATTGGCTTAGCAGTAGAAATTTTTGGTTTCAGTTGTGGCCGTAAATTTGAGGACTCCCCGTACGGAGGGCTGTGTTTGAAGGCTTAACCGTTTCTTTTAATCTCATGCAGGAATAAATTGCAGTGATTATAAGCAGAATAATGACATTTTGCTTCTGCCTTAGTCTGTTGAGTTGCTTTAACTACTCAGCAGGGCTCCAGACATTTTAGCCAAGAGAGAGAGGGGGGGAGAGGGAGGGAGAGAGAGAGAGAGAGAAACAGAGACAGAGACAAAGACAGAGAGAGATGGACAGACAGACAGACAGAGACAGAGAGACAGAGAGAGAGAGAGAGAGAGAGAAACAGAGAGAGAGAGAGAGAGAGAGAAACAGAGACAAAGACAGAGAGACAGACAGAGAGACAGACAGACAGAGACAGAGAGAGAGAGAGAGAGAGAGACAGAGAGACAGACAGAGAGAGAGAGAGAGAAAAACAGAGAGAGAGAGAGAAACAGAGACAAAGACAGAGAGAGACGGACAGACAGAGACAGAGAGACAGAGAGAGAAACAGAGAGAGAAAGAGAGAAACAGAGACAAAGACAGACAGACAGAGAGAGAGAGAGAGAGAGAGAGAGAGGCAAAGACACAGAGGCAAAGAGACAGAGAGAGAGATACAGAGAGAGAGAGAGAGAGAGACAGAGACAGAGACAAAGACAGAAAGACAAAGAGAGAGAGAGAGACAGAGAGAGTGACAGACAGACAGACAGACAGAAATTAATTAGAATAATGACCTTTGATTGCTAGGAAAAGGTTTGTATAATTTAGTTCTCCAATTATTTCACCTGCCTCAGAATTGGCTTTTTATCTAGGGATGAATCACTGCCAGGCCATCATAGCTGCCCTAGAAGCATGAGTGTACGCTAGAAGCCGTAATGATGCCATCTTTGTCACGACATCATCATGTCTGCGGTGCCCCGCTGGCACCGTCATTCTACCTCCTTCTAAGACAATGTTTTCCAACCTTGGCCAGTTTTTTTTTTAAGATGGCTGGACTTCCAGATTTTCAGTAGAAGAGAATATCTGTAGTGCAGGCCCCTTGGTGCTCTCTAAGCTTGGCTGGTCTCTGACAGACGTTGTAGAACCCAACTAGGTAGCAGTATCAGTGTGAAGGAGTGTAAGGTTTGTTCTCCCAGTTTATGTACAATAGCTTCGCCCGCCAATGTCAGGGAGGGTATGGTTTTCTCCTTGGTAGTTCCCTGATTAGGGTATTGTTTTCTGCTTGATAGTTTGTCTGGTGTTCATCCCTGCTTATCTAGGGCATTGTTTTTTGCTTGATTGTTTGTCTGGTGTTCATCCCTGCTTATCTGGACGTTGCTTGCTAGAGAGGATGTATTCTATTGTTTGTTTATTTGTTTGTTTGTTTCCTTAAGGGGTCTGGCATAGGGCTGGGTTTCGACCGGTTTGCACCGGTCCCTGCGATCCGGTTGGTCGCCGAACCCGGAAGTAAGTAACTTCCGGGAACGGCGAAGCCCCCCCCCCCCCGCGCCCGCGCGCGCCCGCACACCCGCGCCCGCTCCTTACCCGGTTTTTTCGAATTTCGCGCTTCCATGCATGCGCAGAACGGCTGCGCGATCCTCCAGGAGCAGCTGGAGCATCGCGCAGACGCTAGTACGCATGCGCGTGCCGCGCACGTGCATGCACATGCCGCATGCGTGCGTGAGGACGCCGCATGCGTGCGTGAGGATGCCGTGTGCGTGCGTGCGCGTGCCGCGTGCGTGCGTGAGGATGCCGCCGGCCTCGTTCCAACCGATCCGGTTGGAACGGGGCGAAAAACCCACCCCTGGTCTGGCAATCTGGCTAGCTGAGGTTTTTTTTTTCATTATATCATGCAAACCCGGGATATTATTTTGAGATGTAGGAGAAGGAAGCAGAAATGATAGAGAAGAGAGCTGGTGAGTAAATATTAAAAACCCAACTTATCTGGCTTTGGAAGCTAAGCAAGATTGGATTGGGTTAATGTTTAGATGGGAAATGGGGCTCGGTCAAGAAAATTATTGTTTCTTTCACAATGAAAAGAAGCCTCTGGAAATGATTGATTGAGATTGTTTGTCATATCTGATGGGCTGACCAAGAGTATTTCTGTTAGCTGCAAACTAACTAGAATCTGAAATACCCCTTTCAAACTTCATGGTAAAAGTAAAGGTTCCCCTTGCATATATGTGCTAGTCGTTCCCAGCTTTAGGGGGTGGTGCTCATCTCCGTTTCAAAGCCGAAGAGCCAGCGCTGTCCGAAGACGTCTCCGTGGTCATGTGGCCGGCATGACTCAACGCCAAAGGCGCACGGAACGCTGTTCCCTTCCCACCAAAGGTGGTCCCTATTTTTCTCCTTGCATTTTTTTACGTGTTTTCGAACTGCTAGGTTGGCAGAAGCTGGGACAAGTCACGGGACCTCACTCCGTTAGGCGGCGCTAAGGATTCGAACCGCCGAACTGCCGACCTTTCCGATCGACAAGCTCCGCGTCTTCGCCACTGAGCCACCGCGTCCCTTGAACGTCATGAGAATTTCTAAAACAGCAAAAAAAAACCTGGTTCCCCCATTGCCACTAGATGGCGCCCTGGTGCCAGAGGACTAAGCTGGACCATCATGTCCCCGGTAAAAGAGTCTTGAAGAGGGGAACATACAGTAGATCCTTCAAAAGAGCAAAATGATCCCTGCATATACCATAGCAGGGATCCCTGCATTGACCATCTGGCCAACCATAGCCATGATTCTGGAAGAAACCAGGAATTGGCACCTCCGTCCTCATTGACACGGAAAGACAAGAGGAGGAACATTCTGGTGGTCCATGGATGGATCTCCATCTCTAGGAGAACCACCTGGTCACCTCCTTGGAACCTAACAAGGATGTAACCTTGGAAAGAAGCGGAAGGAAGGCTGGTTTGTTCCCAGGTACAACACACTATTCATTGTTTGTTCTTTCCCCCATGGGTATTCCTGGAACTGACCGTGGTGTTGACCATCTCTACAGCATTGACGTTCTTCAAATTCTCCGGGCTTCCCTGCAAATGCCAGAAGCATCTGTGGAATCCGAGCAAGGGCTCTAAATCTTCAAATGCCACCTGTGTGGCCTGCAGATACTTTCCCACGTCCTTGCAACATCCCGAAGGGCCAGGGGCCGTCTCTTCTCCCGTTACAAGGCCAGATAATTGGAGCAATGGCACTCTCCGGGGCTGGGAAAGGAGGCTGGATATTAGGAGGGGAGGGTGTCACCTCACCCCCGCGGCATTTGGGAGGGGGGGTGTACCTATGCTCCCCTAAGTGGAGGGGAGAGGAAGGAGAGATAGAGAGAGGGAGGAAGGAAGGGACTGATAGGAAGAGGGAGGGGGAGAGAGATGGGTGCCAGGGAGGGAGGAAGAGAAAGGAAGAGAAAGGAAGGAAAAAGGGAGGGAGGAAAGGAAGGGGGGAAGGAAAAGATGGAAAGGAGGGAGGGAGGGACGGAAAGAGGAAGGAAGGGTCTGATAGAAAGGAAGGAAGGAATGAAAAGATGGAAAGGAGGGAGGGAGGGACAGAAAGAGGAAGGAAAGGTGTGATAGAAAGGAAGGAAGGAAGGAAGGAAAAAATGGAAAGGAGGGAGGGACAGAAAGAGGAAGGAAAGGTCTGATAGAAAGGAAGGAAGGAATGAAAAGATGGAAAGGAGGGAGGGACAGAAAGAGGAAGGAAAGGTGTGATAGAAAGGAAGGAAGGAAGGAAAAGATGGAAAGGAGGGAGGGACAGAAAGAGGAAGGAAGGGTCTGATAGAAAGGAAGGAAGGAAGGAAAAGATGGAAAGGAGGGAGGGAGGGACAGAAAGAGGAAGGAAAGGTGTGATAGAAAGGAAGGAAGGAAGGAAGGAAGGAAAAGATGGAAAGGAGGGAAGGAGGGACAGAAAGAGGAAGGAAGGGTCTGATAGGAAGGAAGGAAAGAAGGAAGGAAGGAAGGAAAAAAGATGGAAAGGAGGGAGGGAGGGACAGAAAGAGGAAGGGTCTGATAGAAAAGGAGGAAGGAAGGAAGGAAGGGTGTGATGGAAAGAGAAAGGAAGGAAGGAAAAAAGGGAGGGAGGGAGGGCTTGTTTCAAGAAGGCCATTGTCTCCATTGAGGAGGTCTCGTTAAAGCCCCTTGACATGGCAGATTCAAGGTCCTCTGTGCAACCCAGAAAATGCAAGGAGGTGAATCCTCTCTTCCCAGCAGACTGCTCCATCCTCCAGACATCTCCCCAGCCCCGTGGTTTCCATCCTTGGCTACTTCGATTCAGCACTTGAATTCCCCAACCCACATGGCCTGGGGCAGAACACTCCCCACAGCTGAAAATCACCAAGGTTTTTTTTTTAGGGGAGGGGGAATCTCCTGTCCTACTCAGAAGAACCCCCAGAGGAGACCTCAAAGGCCTCACAGAGACGGACCTCACCAGCCCAGCAGCTTCAGAGAAGGTTTCCAGAGACTTGCCTGGAAAGAAGCCTCCTTTGGAAGCTTCAAGGCAGGGGTCACCCACCTGGCAACTTTCAGATTTGTCAACTTTCAACTCTCGGGCCTGTGGCCTTCAGCTTTCATGTACCATCTCCATGTGCTAAGTAAACCAACAAAGACACTGCTGTTGTGGCCCGCTGGTGGCCTGTGTAGCTGTCGGCAGAGTCAGATAGTGAGGAGATTAGGGAGGAACATGGGCCAGTCCTGGGGGCAGAGGAAAGCTCAGACAAGGACTCTGCGTCGGAGGCAGAGAGGGGACCAGGGCCATCTGGGAGTTATGTGCTGCCTCCGGAGCTTCTGGAGTCTGACATCAGTGAGGCAGAGGAACAGGGGGAGCCTGTTCCCAGAGCTGCCGGAAGGCAAGAACAGTTAAGACAAAAGGAGCGACTCGGGAGTAAGGCTTGGAGATGATTGGCCCCTCCCGTAAGACGTAAAGGAGGAGCAGAGGCACGTGAGCCTTTGCAGGAAGCAACTTTGTTCGTCCTGGTCGGTTTAAACTCTGATGCTCCGTTTTGACTCTGTGCTCCATTTGGCCTTGCAGAACTAATGGGCAATTAGGTCTTTGGCAGCGTTTCAAGGGAGATAAAAGTGGGTGAAAGACTGTGGCAGACTTCTGTCGGACTCTTTACAAACTATTTGTGACTCATTATGGGCTATGAATGAATATAAATCACAGCCGTTTAAATTTTAAAAAGGGATTTTTTTGGGGGGGAGGACTAAGTGTGTGCTTTTTACTGTCTCAGGAAGCTTAGGTCAGAACATCCGGTCAGGAAGCCTATGGGCAGCGGTGAGCAGCCTTCTCCCTAGAGACTGACCCATATAAATCCCGAAGCCCCAGCCAGTCCAGCTGGTGTTTGCTTGGATTCCAGCTGCCTCCAAGAACGACTCATTTCCAAGGAATGTGGGGGGCACCAGATCCAGGGACCGTACAGTACCCCTTGTCTAACGGCTGAGGGGTCTCGCTGATCTCCACAAACACCCAGTCGTGGGTGAGACGGAGAAGGAGCCAGGGCAGCCAGGCTGATCCCACGCCTCCCTCCCTCCCTCCCGAAGTGTCTGGACCCCGTCCAAGTCCTCCCCTTACCATTATGCAACCGGGCCAAGGGGAACCCAACACCCGGATAAATTTAGCCTGGCCCGAATTCATCTGTGCAGAGTTGGCTACCTGGGAGTATGCAGGCACAAATAATAGACATAGAGTTGTGTGTGTCATTATGCGTATGGCGTGTGGATCTGTGGGTGAACAGACTGTATTTTTCAGAGTTTAAGCAGGGATGAACACCAGAGAAACAATCAAGCAGAAAACAATGCCGTAGATAAGCAGGGATGAACACCAGACAAACAATCAAGCAGAAAGCAATGCCCTAGATAAGCAGGGATGAACACCAGACAAACAATCAAGCAGAAAACAATGACCTAATCAAGGAGCTACCAAGGAGAAAACCACACCTTCCCTGACACTGGCGGGACAAGCTATTGTACATAAACTGGGGGAACAAACCTTACACTCCTTCACACTGATACTGTCACCTAGTTGGGTTCTGCAACATCTGCCAGAGACCAGACCCCCCCCTAAAAGCGTGGAAATGTATGTGCGTCTTATACACTGAATACAGCCAATTTTGGCCTCCTGAAGCCCTGCCCCTGCATCCCATTTTTGTGAAAAATGGGCCATTTTCCCCCAAAGCAGAAGCGTTTTTGCCTTCCACCAGCCCCCAGCAACACTCTGCAGGCTTCAGCAGGGCCACTTTCCATCCGTTTTTTCCCCAAAACAGGGGCAATTTTGCTGTCCCCCAGCCCTGCTGAAGCCTACAGAGTGCTCCTGGGGGCTGGGGAGGGCAAAAGGCTTTTTCCTCTTACTTACCTCTTCAAAATCTTGGTGCGTCTTATACACCGGTGCGTCTTATAGTCTGAAAAATACGGTATATAAGAGAGAGAGGGAGGGAGGGAAGGAGAGAGAGAGAGGAAGAGAGAGAGAAGAAGAGATGGAAGGAGGGAGGGGATGAGTATGTTTCTATCCTTAGGTGGATGGGTGTATAAGTATAGGCATGTCTCCCCCTTTGTGTGTGTGTCTATACTCTCTCTCACTCTGTGTGTGTGTGTGTGTGTGTGTGTGTGTGTATGAGAGAGAGAGAGAGAGAGAAAGAGAGAGAGAGAGAGAGATCTAGTCTGTGTTGTATGTGTGTGTAAATCTCTGTGTATATTGTGAGTCCCTCTGTGTATGTGTGCCTGGCATGATGTATATGCATGTTTTGATGTGTATATGTAGTGCATATCTGAAATAAAACACATCTAGGACTTTTTCAAAGCCTCGGAATTTGATGGTACAAAATATTATCCAATCCTGGACAAAATAGACATTCGTCTGGAGGTTCTTTATTTTGTTTAGTTTTATTTCGTTTTCTGCTGAGATTTTTCTGCACGGGTCTTTATAAGACGCTGTTGCAAACTCTCCATTTACAATTTAACTGTGAGAGGAATCTTGCTCAAAGCCATGCCACAGAGAGATGCCAACGCATAAATAGAAGAGGAGAGAATAGCAGAGTTGGAAGGGACCGAGTTGGAAGGGTCCTTGGAGGTCTTCTAGTCTAACCCCCTGTTCAAACAGTTCAAGGTTGAAGAAGTCCCTGTGTCTTTTACGACCAAAAGATGAAGGGTAGAATAGAAGAACAGAGTTGGAAGGGAACTTGGAGGTCTTCTAGTCCCACCTCCTGCTTAGGCA
>NC_045554.1:6048189-6055281 GCF_009769535.1 Thamnophis elegans
ACTTCACTGCGCTGTACAGCAGAAGCCATTTTACAGCAGTACAGTAGAAGCCATTTTAAGACACAACAGGCTGTATCTTAACAGAACACACACCTCGAGGGGTGTTAGGGGTGTCTTACCCCAACAGTATTTGTCTCCAGAGAGTAAGTTATCTGTGTACCAAGCTTGGTTGAAAGTGCTCGAGGCGTTCCAGAGTTATTCAGGAACACAGACACACACACTCACACACGGCGCCTCCAATCAAGGAAGCAGAAAAAACCGCCAAGGTTTCACGACGCGACCTTAGACGCACCGTTCAAAAGAAGTGGACTTTGCATATCTCTTACTCTTCTGGGAGGGAAAAAACAAGAACCCCACAGCACTGAATTGCAGTTTTTTGGGGGGGGTTAAATATAGCCTTAATCTAGCACTATGCCTGAAGTTGCTCGTCAGCGTGCATCGCCTTGACAAGCCGGTAACCTTATAGCTCCGTCCGAGATCTTCAGGCTGCTCTAAAAGGATTTAGACTTCTTTGGAGAAGGCTGGATTTTCATCAAACGCTCTCTGTGGTTGAGTGTCGCGACCTGGGAGCGGTTCCCAGATCCCTCAGCCAGGCAGTGGGCGGCTGGCAACCTCCTTCAGCGCGTCCTTATGACCTTGTCCCCGAAGCCACAAGGGAAGCGGCTTCAAACCATCCTTCCAGGTAGTCAGGGCTGCGGTGGCTCAGTGGCTAAGACGCTGAGCTTGAATTTGAATAGATTTGTATGCCGCCCAATCCCGAAGGACTCTGGGCAGCTTACATGAAAACATTTAAAATATTAAAAAGATTAAAAACACAAAACAATACAATTTAAAACAGGAAAAGAAACACACAACATGCACTCAGTTATAATGGGGCTGAGCCAAGGTGGCGCAGTGGTTAAATGCAGCACTGCAGGCTACTTCAGCTGACTGCAGTTCTGCAGTTCGGCTGTTCAAATCTCACCGGCTCAGGGTTGACTCAGCCTTCCATCTTTTCGAGGTGGGTAAAATGAGGACCCAGATTGTTGGGGGCAATATGCTGACTCTGTAAACCGCTTAGAGCGGGCTGAAAGCCCTATGAAGCGGTATATAAGTCTAACTGCTATTGAAGTTCAGTCAAGCTCAACAGCCCCAGGCCTGCCGAAACAGCCAGGTCTTAACAGATTTGCCGAAGGCCAGGAAAGTGGGGAGGGTCCAGATCTCAGAGGGTTGCTCGTTCCAAAGGCTGCAACAGAGAAGGCTCTCCCCTGGGGAGCCGCCAGATGGCATTGTGTGGCTGACGGTACCCGGAGAAGGCCCGCCCTGTGCGATCTTATTGGACGCTGGGAGGTATGTTGCAGGAGGCGGTCACGGAGATATGGCGATCTTGGCGATCAGAAAGGTTCGGCGGTTCGAATCCCTAGCGCTGCGGAATGGAGGGAGCTCCCGCGACTTGTCCCAGCTTCTGCCAACCTAGGAGTTCAAAAGCATGTAAAAATATGGAAGTAGAAAAATAGGGACCACCTTTGGTGGGAAGGTGACAGCGTTCAGTGCGCCTTTGGTGTTGAGTCATGCCGGCCACATGACCACGGAGACGTCTTCGGACAGCGCTGGCTGTTCGGCTTTGAAACGGAGATGAGCACCGACCCCTAGAGTCGGGAACGACTAGCACATAAATACGAGGGGGGAAGCTTTACCTTTTAATTAAACTGCCGTCTCATTAGTGCGGCTGACCCTAATGATGTCATTATTAAATAGCACCTATTTCAGGTTGCTTTCTCTCCTTGATTAGTTTCCATCCCTTGTTTCTTATCGAGCCCTCTAAGGCTTGGGAAAATAAGGTGAATCCCATCTTCTTTACTGGCAGCCCCTCAAATTCTGAAATATTGCTCTCCTCTCCCCCCCCCCCCACTAGTCCTTCCTTTCTGTAGACTGGCCATACCCAAATCCTGCAACTGTTCTTCATTATGTTTTAGTCTCCAGGCCTTTAATCATCTTCGTTGCTCTTCTTTGCACTTTTTCCAAAGTCTCAACATCTTTTCTGTAATGTGGTGACCAAAATTGGATGCAGGTGTGGCCTTACTAAGACTTTATAATTTATAAATATAACTTAGAAACCTTTATCATTTATACATCATAATTTTTTCAAGGCTTTATCGTTTATACACTATGAATTTATAAGGCTTTATCATTTATACTATGGCTGTGAAGGTTGGACCATAAGGAAGGCCGAGTGCCAGAGAATGGAGGCCTTTGAGCTCTGGTGCTGGAGAAGACTCCTGCATTGAGTCCCTTGGACTGCAAGGCCATCCAACCGGTCAGTCCTAGAGGAGATCAACCCTGTCTGCTCTTGAGAAGGCCAGATCCTGAAGAGGAAACTCAAAGATTTTGGCCACCTAATGAGAAGGAAGAAGGACTCCCTGGAGAAGAGCCTCATGCTGGGAACGATGGAGGGCAAAAGAAGAAGGACTACAAGGCCATCCAACTGGTCAGTCCTAGAGGAGATCAACTCTGACTGCTCTTTAGAAGGCCAGATCCTGAAGAGGAAACTCAAAGACTTTGGCCACCTAATGAGAAGGAAGAAGGACTCCCTGGAGAAGAGCCTCATGCTGGGAACGATGGAGGGCAAAAGAAGAAGGACTGCAAGGCCATCCAACCGGTCAGTCCTAGAGCAGATCAACCCTGACTGCTCTTTAGAAGGCCAGATCCTGAAGAGGAAACTCAAAGACTTTGGCCACCTGATGAGAAGGAAGAAGGACTCCCTGGAGAAGAGCCTCATGCTGGGAACGATGGAGGGCAGAAGAAGAAGGGGACGACAGAGAAGGAGATGGCTGGATGGAGTCACCGAAGCAGTCGGCGTGAGCTTAAATGGACTCCAGGGGATGATAGAGGACAGGAAGGCTTGGAGGAACGTTGTCCATGGGGCCACGATGGGTCAGACACGACTTCGTAACTAACAACAACAACCACCATTTATACATTTTAAGTATAATTTAGAACTCCTTATAATTTATAAGCTTTACGATTTTGCGTTGTGGATTGCACCAACCTGTAGCCAGTGGTGGTTTACTCAATCCATGGGGAGTAAATGGCTTAGTAGTCTGCCTACTTCTAAGTACCTTGTGGCACCAAATCAGACAGCCTGCCAGAAGCATTGCGTAGGAACTGCACAAAACCCAACACGCCCCAGGGCGAAGGGCTGGGGAAAGCGGGTTTTTGTGTGTGTATGTGTGTGTGTCCGTCCGAGTGTGTTCCCAAATCGGGAGAAAACAAGGCTCAACACTTGTAACTTTGTCGCTGCAAAGCTGCAAAACAGCTCCTTCCAGGCAAGCCTGCGATATTCCTTAAGAATGGTGCGAAAGCAGGCCCCGTGGGGAGATTTGGGTCAAGCAGAGATATCCGATCTGTCCAAGCCAAGATGGAATTTCCTTACTGGCTGAAACCGTAGAACTCGGGCTAAACAGTCCCTGCAAAACGAGCTTAAATTAAGCAGCGGCCTGAAAACCTGGTGAAATTCTGGATCAAGGGAGGTGGGGGCCGGGGGTGGTGGTGGTGGTGGTCTTCGAAGGAGATCATTTGGGGAAAGCCTCCCTCCTTCTCGTTCCCAGTCAGCAGTTCTTACATAAACAGAATCCCCCGAAAATAGCTCCTCGGGAACGTTCAAAGGGGCTCAGCAAATCCTCGTGGTGACGTAACAGGGGTGGGTTTCAACCGGTTCGCGGTGGTCCCTGCGAACCGGTTGGTCGCCGAACCCGGAAGTAAGTAACTTCCGGGAACGGCGAAGGGCGCGCCCGCCCGCGGTCCTTACCCGGTTTTGACGAGTTCTGCGCTTCCACGCATGCGCAGGATGCATACAGCGCTTGCGCGATCGTCCAGGAGGAACTGGAGCGTCGCGCAGACGCTAGTACACATGCGTGTACCGCGCGCGTGCACGAGGACGCCGCCGGCCCCGTTCCAACCGAACCGGTTGGAACGGGGCGAGAAACCCACCCCTGTGACGTAAGGACAAACCTTGAGGGGTAATTTGGCTTTTTTCAGGAGGAGAAACTACTCCCAGCCTTCAAAGTCAAGCGTTGGGAAGAAGAGAGGGTTCACGCTTAGAACCCGGGCAATCTAGAACCCGCTTAGTCAAGAGCTTCCGCCGAGGAGTCCACCTCGTGTCAGCCTTGCGTGCATCCAGCGGTGGTGATGTCACGCTAAGCTTGAAAAGGGCAGACCCTTTTACTCAAAGGGGAAAAGCTTTGAGTAAACCCTTAGTTGAATCAACCAAGGGCGTCACAATGGGAACCGAAGTCAGGGAGCCACCTTAGATCCTGTGGGATCACAATATTGGATCTGGGTACTTGAGAGACCGCCTGCTGCCAATTACCTCCCACAGACCCATTAGATCTCACAGGGTTGGCCTCCTCTGGGTGCCATCTACCAGCCAATGCCACCTGGCTACTACCCGGGGGAGGGCCTTCTCTGTGGCAGCTCCGGCCCTCTGGAATGAACTCCCCGCAGGGATTCAGACCCTCACCTCTCTCCAGGCCTTCCGAAAAGCCGAGTCAAAACCTGGCTTTGCCGGCAGGCCTGGGGGTGATGAGTTCCCTCCCCTCTCGACATGTATGGTTGTGCGACTGTTGTCTACTTTTATTATTTGTATTTTGTCTTTTTATGTTCCCCTTTTTCCCCCTTGAATTGTTCGCTGCTCTGAGTCCTCCCGGAGAAGGGCGGCATACAAATAATACAATACAATACAATACAATACAATACAATACAATACAATACAATACAATACAATACAATACAATACAATACAATACAATACAATACATCAGAACGGACGTTCTCTGTTGGCAATTGTAGGACATCACAATGACTTCCCATTGTGCGATGAGGTCATTAGGGACGAGATGCAGTGGGCATCAATGGTGCTCTCTGAGCTTGGTGGTTTCCTTGCAGGGATTTCGTGACCCCACTAGGTAACATCTTCAGCATTAGAAGGGAGTGGGGTTTGCGGAGTGGAAGAGGAGGAGGAGAGGAAGGAGAAGGAGGGGGGAGGGAGAGGAAGACTGTGGGATCTTTGATGCCCTCTGAGCTTGGTTGTTTTCTTGCACACATTTCATTACCCAACCAAGTAACATTATCAGTGCCAGAGGCCGTGTGCATTCACCACGTTATTCAATTTAGCCTCGGGTACAGCAATGGCACAGCCTGGGCTTGGAGAGCAAAAACAAGGATGCCCATTTGCACTTCGAGGTGCCTTGCAGGCCTTATGAACCTCGAAGTTATATTTGCCCAACCTGAAAAATTGGATCAGTTTTCATATTAGTTAAGTATAAAAAACATTGCATGCCGATTAACGGGCGAGTCGTTGTATTTGGACAAACTTCACACATGGATTAATTAAGAAACCTGCTTAAGCGTATTGGGAGAAGACAGCCAACCATTAAGTGTCATCAGGAAAAATAAAATTCCTTGGAAAATGAAACCGATCCCCCCCCCCCCCAAAAAAAAAAACACCAGGAAAAGCCCCTTGTTCCATGTTGCAGCTCTCCAAAGCTCCACCAGAGGGCACTGCAGCTGCTGAAGAATTCCACCCCAGCTTACCTGAGATCACCTTTAGAGGAAGCAGGTTTTTAACTTCTTCTTATTAGATGGTTCGAATCCCTAGCACCGCATAATGGAGTGAGCTCCCGTGACTTGTCCCAGCTTCTGCCAACCTAGCAGTTCGAAAGCATGTAAAAAAAATGCAAGTAGAAAAAGGGACCACCTTTGGTGGGAAGGGAACAGCGTTCCTTGCTCCTTCGGCGTTAAGTCATGCCGGCCACATGACCACAGAGACGTCTTCGGACAGCGCTGGCTCTTCGGCTTTGAAACGGAGATGAGCACCGCCCTCTAGAGTCGGGAACGACTAGCACACATGTGCAACGGGAACCTTTACCTTTACCTTATTACACAGAAGGAGCTAAACAACTTGGCTTCCCAATTTTTGAAGTCTTTCCAACTTACTGTCATATTGGATCACATCCGGATGTCGTTTTTGGTTTGAAGCAGGAATGCAAACGCATGTAATAAATAAAATAAAACAAAAATATTGCTTAAGATTGATCTCTCACCGGCTCCCTTGAGGATTTGAAATACTCTTTGCTCCTTCTTTAAGAAAAAAAAATATATGTGTAGCTTGTTATTTTTGTTAGCAGGGAGAGAAAGAAACGAAGGTTGATGCCCCAGATAAACAAACCCAGTTAAAACAAACCACAATCACAATGACTGGCCCATTTTCAAACCCCAGTTTTTCTTTACCCTTTTTCTCACGCCAAATATTTGGTGTCCCTGCACACAAACCGATGGCCTTTTCCAAGGCCCCTGAAGGCAGGACAAGAAGCAATGGGTGGAAACTAATCAAGGAGAGAAGCAAGCTGGAATTAAGCGTGACCCGTCAAAACCGCGGTCCACAAAAGCGCGCTCGACGAAAGCGCGTACGTGACGTCATCACAGCGCGACGAAAAAAATTAAAAATTGAAATAAAAATAAAATTAAAGCAAGCCGATTCACATAAAGGTAAGGGTTAGGTTTAGGTTTAGGGTTAGGGTTAGGGTTAGGTTAAGGGTTAGGGTTAGGTTTAGAGCGTTAAGGTTACGTTTAGCGTTAGGTTAAGGGTTAGCGTTAGGTTTAGTGTTAGGTTAAGGGTTAGGTTTAGGGTTAGGTTTAGGGTTAGGTTTAGGGTTAGGTTAAGGGTTAGGTTTAGGGTTAGGTTTAGGGTTAGGTTTGGGGGGGTTATGGTAAGGTTTTCGCTTTAATTTTACATTTATCAATCACAGCGCGATGTTTTCGTCGTGCTGTGATGACGTCACGTACGCGCTTTCGTCGAGCGCGCTTTTGTCTACCGCGGTTTTGTGGTGGAACCGAATTAAGTTCCTAACAGGGAGGCAATGAAAGCATGGGACAACGTGCCTCCAGAAGTTGCGATTGCTCCAACGCTGGAGGCTTTTAAGAAGAGACTGGACAGCCTTTTGTCCGAAATGGTATAGGGTCTCTGGCTTGAGCAGGGGGTTGGACTAGAAGACCTCAAAGGTCCCTTCCAGCTCTATTTTATTCTAGCTCAGGGAGGGTCCCATGCTCAACCAG